>NW_013669506.1:95456-98165 GCF_000517525.1 Limulus polyphemus | reverse complement strand
ATAACTATGTACTTTAGACCAAAGTACATAGCTATGTAAACTACTATAAAGAAATGCTGGTAACCACCAACATTTCTTTACAGTAGTTTACATAACTATGTACTATGTTCTACCAACATTTCTTTACAGTAGTTTACATGACTATGTACTTTGGTCTACCAATATTTCTTTACAGTAGTTTACATAACTATGTACTTTGGTCTACCAACATTTCTTTACAGTAGTTTACATAACTATGTACTTTGGTCTACCAACATTTCTTTACAGTAGTTTACATAACTATGTACTTTGTTCTACCAACATTTCTTTATAGTAGTTTACATAACTATGTACTTTGATCTACCAACATTTCTTTACAGTAGTTTACATAACTATGTACTTTGTTCTACCAACATTTCTTTACAGTAATTTACATAACTATGTACTTTGGTCTACTTTAATGTCTAGTAATTGTTTTTATTTAAATTCAACTGATTTTTTCAGGTTCTTATTTAATTTTCTATATCAATTTATTGAAAAAATTAAATGACACAAAAAGTACTGTATATCAGCAACTAATTCAGAGAGTTTTATTTGTCTAGAATATCAACATTAAATTTCAGCATTAAAATCTTTGATAATGGCAAAGTTCAGTAACTACAGTTTTATAACAAATGTTTATATCTTACTGATCCTATAAATGGCAGATTTTACCAGCTTCCACTTCACAGTATCTCTGGTGAGGATGTAACCATCACATTATCAAGCCACTGGTGATTATATGAAAATGTCACTTTATTAACCAGCAATAAAATTAAAAAGTACAATTAATTACAAATTACAGCCGAAACATTGTACAGTAAAATTATGACTAAAAATGTCATCTCACCTGTTCAGATATAGCCTTCTTACTATAATTACAAATTACAGCCGAAACATTGTACAGTAAAATTATGACTAAAAATGTCATCTCACCTGTTCAGATATAGCCTTCTTACTATAATTACAAATTACAGCCGAAACATTGTCTGGTAAAATTATGACTAAAAATGTCATCTCACCTGTTCAGATATAGCCTTCTTACTATAATTACAAATTACAGCCGAAACATTGTCTGGTAAAATTATGACAACAAATGTCATCTCACCTGTTCAGATATTGCCTTCTTACTATATACAAGAGCAATATCACTGCCCTTATTAACGACAGCTTCAGCAAACTTCTGACAATGTTGAAGCCTCTGGCAAAACGACACTAGCTCTTCATTCTTCACTGTCAGCTGTCTCTTCTTATGACTACACACTTCATTCAGTTCTTGAAGTAACTGCTTTCCACGTCGATTAATTTCTGTGATGAACCTATGACACGTCATAATATAAAAAGTATAAACCCTTTGTATATTCACTTTTAGCCTACATTTTTAGGTATCACTACTTTTTAATTGATAGTACATCAAGAACTTTTTATTACCATAAAATAAGTACAAACAGGTTTTACTGAACAAAACATCATTACTAATTTTTAATTCTAGATTCAGCTACAACAAAGCTCCATATTGTTTTCTATGTACTGTTTATAATTCTCTCCTTGCTTAAACAGAATACTTACACTTATTCTAAATATAATACTGTAAATTACTCTAACCAATCAAATCAGATCGAATAAGGAAGGATAACAGAAAATACTTCTAGTCTGGGCCCTTCCAACTTACCTTTACAAAACTATTGTTTATTTTATTAACATGGATCCAACTTACCTTTACAAAACTATTGTTTATTTTATTAACATGGATCCAACTTACCTTTACAAAACTTTAGGCACTTTAGGTTCGAATCAATTTACTCGCCCTTTATTAAGACTTTGATCTTATATTACTTCTTCATTTCCTGCAATGGCTTTGTTTGTTTGAAATACGCTTACAATATAGACCCGTGTTTAAAAAACGCTCACAATATAGCCCCGTGTTTAAAATACGCGCACAAAATAGACCCGTGTTTAAAATACGTGCACAATATAGACCCGTGTTTAAAATACACTCACAATATAGACCCGTGTTTAAAATACACTCACAATATAGACCCGTGTTTAAAATACACTCACAATATAGACCTGTGTGAAATACACTCACAATATAGACCTGCGAAAATACACTCACAATACAGACCTGCGTAAAATACACTCACAATACAGACCTGCGTAAAATACACTCACAATATAGACCTGCGTAAAATACGCTCACAATATAGACCTGCGTAAAATACGCTCACAATATAGACCTGCGTAAAATACGCTCACAATATAGACCTGCGTAAAATACACTCACAATATAGACCTGCGTAAAATACACTCACAATATAGACCTGTGTGAAATACACTCACAATATAGACCTGTGTGAAATACGCTCACAATATAGACCTGTGTGAAATACGCTCACAATACAGACCTGCGTAACATACATTCACAATATAGTCCTGTGTGAAATACAAGCACAATACAGTCCTGTGTGAAATACACTCACAATACAGACCTGTGTGAAATACACTCACAATACAGACCTGTGTGAAATACACTCACATACAAATCTGTGTGAAATACACTCACATACAGACCTGTGTGATATACACTCACAATATAGACTGGTGTGATATACGCTCACAATATAGACTGGTGTGATATACGCTCACAATATAGACCTGTGTGAAATACGCTCACAATATAGACCTGTGTGA
>NW_013669506.1:88976-94489 GCF_000517525.1 Limulus polyphemus | reverse complement strand
AGACCTGTGTGAAATACACTCACATACAAATCTGTGTGAAATACACTCACAATACAGACCTGTGTGAAATACACTCACATACAAATCTGTGTGAAATACACTCACATACAGACCTGTGTGAAATACACTCACAATATAGACCTGTGTGATATACACTCACATACAGACCTGTGTGAAATACACTCACAATATAGACCTGTGTGATATACACTCACAATATAGACATGTGTGATATACACTCACAATATAGACCTGTGTGATATACACTCACAATATAGACCTGTGTGATATACACTCACAATATAGACCTGTGTGATATACACTCACAATATAGACCTGTTTGAAATATAATGTAAAATTCTGAGAAAACACAAAAATGAAGAATGTGTAAAATACACTATACCAAGAACCAACTTGTTCAGATGTGAGAATGTACATCAGTTTCAGATAATTTTGCATGTACTTCTCATATTGAAAAGATAGAGCATCTAATCAGTCATCAGGTTTGAAGGTTTGCAGTTTTTATTTATCACTTGAACTGTAATTACCTAGCTGCTGCTACTGGTGGATGGGATTTTTTTTGAGAGCTACAACATTTCAAACAGGACAAACGGAAGCTCACCGTTGGTTTACAGGTTGTCAGACAACTGGCCTGTTAACTGGACAAGGTCAAGAAAGACTATTTTAAACAAGATGTAGTACTGATATTAGAGAACTGACCTGTAAAATGGACAAGGTCATGTAAACTTAACTACTTTTACACAGGTTGTGGTACTGATATTAGAGAACTGACCTGTAAACTGGACAAGGTCATGTAAATTTAACTACTTTTACACAGGTTGTGGTACTGATATAAGATAACTGACTTGTAAACTGGACAAGGTCAAGGTAACTCAACTATTTTTAAACAGGTTGTGGTACTGATATGAGACAACTGGCACATGTTTCAGTGACAACCTACTGTTACATATAGCATGGTTTGGTTATATCAACTAAACAATACTGAGATAATTTTTGCATATATCAACATATCAGTAAATAAAACTGAAACCAGCCTACAAAACTTATCATACAATTCCTCACAATTTCTCATAGTACTCACTTTATAGCAAACATTTTTATTTCCTGAGTTACTTCTTTTTCTCTATCTGTTAATTCAGTCTGCCTCTGGCTAATTAGTGTCTGGACATTTTCAATATAGCTGTATTTTTCCTTGATTTTTGAAAGCAGCGTGGCCAAGTAACTTCTGTGTTGTTCGCAAGCAGCTGAAAGAAACTGGTACTTGTGGTCTTTATGCTCCAAAAGTTGACAGTCTCGACACGTTAACTTGTCACAGCTTTCACAGTACAACTTCAGAGGTTCCTGAAATTGCAAGCAACATCTTAGCAATATTAAGAAGAAGAGTAATAAAATAACTTATAACCTGAAATGTATAATAAAACACTCTCAACCTTCAGAAATAGTGACAACAACAAAAAGAATAATAAGCTTAATAAACTATACTAATTAAAATATTCCAATACCATTACAACTACAAAGTCAGAAAGTTATTTCCTAACTCATACTTTAGTAAATATTTTATTTATGGCCTTCTAAGAAATCATGCATAACAATGATCTAATCGGTTAGTTACCACACCTTTGAATGCAAGGGACAAAAATGGTATTTCTGACCAAGTCCTGTTGTTTTTTCCCCTTCCATCTCATTACGCGGTCGTATACTGTGATCCTTGGTTACCCGAACTCGCTGGTGAGCCTGAACACATGCTTCGCACAGCCACTCCTGGCAATCTGTACAGAACCCAGAGGCTGAAGCACTCTCCTCACAGTTTGTACAACATGGTCCTTTCCTGTCCTCACCTTCATGTGCCAAGTTCTCCAAGATAAATAGATGTTCTATGGAAACATCAGGGTTAACTTCTTCCATACAGACTGGACAGGTTACAGGCTTGGTTGCTAAAATTGAAAACATATCGACTCAAACAAATAAATGTAACGACAACTGAGCAAACATTTACAGTTTTCAAACTCAAGACTTTCCAATAATAACAAGGCTAGTTTACAAAGAAACTAAAAACACTGAATTTAATTTCACGCATGAAAATTATAATCAGAGGTTAAATGTGTTTGGGACTTAATTCTACACATGCTCCTTCATTAAGACACATTTTCCTTCTTAACCCCCACCACTGTATGAGACTTAATTCTACACATGCTCCTTCATCAAGACACATTTTCCTTGTTAACCCCACCACTGTATGGGACTTAATTCTACACATGCTCTTTCATCAAGACACATTTTCCTTGTTAACCCCACCACTGTATGGGACTTAATTCTACACATGCTCCTTTATTAAGACACATTTTCCTTGTTAACCCCGCCACTGTATGGGACTTAATTCTACACATACTCCTTCATCAAGACACATTTTCCTTGTTAACCCCACCACTGTATGGGACTTAATTCTACACATGCTCCTTCATCAAGACACATTTTCCTTGTTAACCCCGCCACTGTATGGGACTTAATTCTACACATGCTCCTTCATCAAGACACATTTTCCTTGTTAACCCCACCACTGTATGGGACTTAATTCTACACATGCTCCTTCATCAAGACACATTTTTTCTGCTAAGTCTAAAAGCCAAAGTTTAGCTTGATGTCTTAAATTTGTAAGGAACAACACACACATTCAAATAAAGTCACCAGAAGAACAGTTCACATAACAGGCATTAGATACACTGACTTAGTGGACAGTTGTGATCAGGTAAACAGTTAAGATAACAGGCATTAGATACACTGACTTAGTGGACAGTTGTGATCAGGTAAACAGTTAAGATAACAGGCATCAGGTACTAGTGTTTACAATGGGTAGAAATTTCTGACCCAGGCACCCAAGGATCAATACCCATCGGGTACCTGTTAGTTTACTTAGTTTTAAAAATCAATGGAAACTAAAAGACTTTTTAGCCTAAGGTTGGGCAGCCGATATTTGCAGTTTTGTAAATTTGGAAAACTAAAGTCATGGGGAATGAGATTAAATGAGAATATACAAACATTTCAAAAAGGTTTAAAACTAATGGAAAAGGTTCTACGAAAAATCATGAAACTGAAGTAAAGCATTTGCTCATGGTAGGTTAGTTAAACTAGGCCTACTGCTTACTGGACTGTCTGTGATGCTCAATGTGTGTTCAGTGTCACTTCTGAATTAACTGTATTTTGGATGCCTTTTTTTAATTTTTCCATCCCAGACACAAGCAAGTGTTTGTGGCTTACAGAGCAGTTGCAACTTTTCAAGCCATGCTTACTGTTTTTGGTTTTTATGTGCCTGGCTTAGCCTGGATAAATAACTAGCAGAAGACTTTTTGTTCTGTGACTGTTATTACTTTGTTCTGACTTCTCAAATATTTGCAGTGAATTATTGAGTTTTCAGCTTGTAGTCAAAGCAATGAGCAGTGAAGGCAAACACATGCTTCATCAGTTTGTTTTTGCAAATCAATGTTTGTGTCAGAACTGAGGTAGCCAACTGGAGAATCTGATTGCAATGTGAAGCTGTTGAAATTAAAACAGCAGCACAAAACACAGTACACATAGTCAACTGAATGAATTTTTTTACCAGGAAGTTCATCAGAAAGCTGATCTAGCCCCACCCCTAACTGGAGTTTCTTATGATGTCAAGTCAAACCAAGGATGTGTTAGAGCTCCCAGGTCATAACGTTATGTGTATCCAGTAAATAATAGTAGTACACTATCACTGGTGGGGATAAGGCTTATGGTACTATCAGAGAGAAAAGAACACATGGAAAACAAAACAAATATGCAGCGAAGCTTTGGTAAATTCTTTTTTCTTTAGTTAACATACACAAAGCATGCATGCCATTCTGTTCTCGATATTTGCACTTAGATGACCTTGGAAAGTTGAAATACTGAGAAAAAAAATTAAAAGAATGCATGTAGTTTGATGTTAGTCATTGCTTTGATGAATGTGGTATTAGTTGTAATAGTTGTCAGGCAGGTATTCGGTGTAAGCTTTATTAGATACACTGATTTAGTGGACAGTTGTGATCAGGTAACTTTCCTACCAGACACGAGAGCAGCTTGAAAACTAACCCAGCAGTGTATCCTCTTTCCTGTAGCTGAACTTAATTATTGATAATGGGCTTTCCATCCTCTACAGAATAAAAGTGGCTCATCATTATTTTGTGCATTTAAGCACATCTTGTCATCATTCATTTTAAACCCACCTCATATATTTTCTACAGTTTCTATGTCTCTCTTTTAAAAAAAGGTAGAATTCAGATTAATGCCGTCTAAACTGTTATTTTCAAACAGAATAAACATGAGATGCAACAAATACACCATAAATATGGAAACATACAATAATGTTTCCTGCTCCAATGAAACTTAATTCTAGTAATGTAATATGGCTGAGAAAACATGCATGAAGAGTAAATATGAAAACATAAAAAATTACTATTTCCAGAATGCCAGGTACATTAAACCACAGAAATATTTAGTGTTCTACTGCTGTTACTGGTGATAACAATCATATTTGTATTTTAAAACAAGTGATAGATACACATACGTCGTATTACATTACAAATTGACTTGACACGTGTAAAAAATTAATGTCAATGATTAAGCTTATTGATGTTATTACAAATTTACATACTGACAACAAAATGTGAAAAATTATTTATACAAAACAGAGTTTGCTTTTAAATTCAGTGCCTAAAGATTATATTTAAAAATCTTCATGAACTTTGACAACTTTGAATAAATTACCTTCTTAATCTTATTTTAAGCACAACAAAAAAAACTGTATTTTGAGATGGGTGTTAAGAACCTGAATCATGAAACTATAGATGAAATGAGAGAGTACTACGAGATTTATTTCTGGGTCAAATAGGTGATTATTATGTGGTTACATCAACCTTCATAGTTACGACTTTGTTTGTAAGGCAGTCATTAACTGACCACAAACTGTTACTTGCTGTACATTTGAAGATGAATGGCAATCAGCTTGATTGTTAGACTATAGGATGCCTACTGTGACTTGTAATTATTCCATAATTACCATACACACTTGTTTCAAAGTACCAGTTTTATAGTGAGTATTTGTTAGAATACATCATTGTGTCACAGACAACACATCACGCTATCACAATGAGACGAAAACACACTGAACAGATCCAAAACTAACAGGCTGTGAGAAGAAAACAAGATGTAAATGCTGTCATTCATTGTCTTAATCGAATAATTTAAATGTTCACTCTCAGATTTTAAATCTCCAGGATATTACACCCCCAGTTCTGAAATTCTGTATTTCTTTTCCTGTGAAACTTAGATCAAATTGTACAATGTGATCATTCTTTCACTTTCCTGTGAAACTTAGATCAAATTGTACAATGTGATCATTCTTTCACTTTCCTGTGAAACTTAGATCAAATTGTACAATGTGATCATTCTTTCAGTTTCCTGTGAAACTTAGATCAAATTGTACAATGTGATCA
>NW_013669506.1:84746-87976 GCF_000517525.1 Limulus polyphemus | reverse complement strand
CCTGTGAAACTTAGATCAAATTGTACAATGTGATCATTCTTTCACTTTCCTGTGAAACTTAGATCAAATTGTACAATGTGATTATTCTTTCACTTTCCTGTGAAACTTAGATCCAATTGTACAATGTGATCATTCTTTCACTTTCCTGTGAAACTTAGATCCAATAGTACAATGTGATTATTCTTTCACTTTCCTGTGAAATTTAGATCCAATAGTACAATGTGATTATTCTTTCACTTTCCTGTGAAATTTAGATCCAATTGTACAATGTGATCATTCTTTCACTTTCCTGTGAAATTTAGATCCAATAGTACAATGTGATTATTCTTTCACTTTCCTGTGAAACTTAGATCCAATAGTACAATGTGATTATTCTTTCACATCAGTACCCAGAAAATAGTCCATAGCATCAGCTTCTTAGTCACAAGGGAAGGCGTCTCTTCCTTGAAGCACTAATGCCTTTGTATTAACCTTGTTAATTGTTTGTCATCTGAACAATGTGTGAAAAGTTATTGAATAACAGGATCTCCCATTAAAGGTTTTAAAAAACACAATAAAATGAGTACACAATAGGAATATTTTCTCTTCAGATTAATAACAAGAACTATTGGACTATGTTAAAGTTGAAGCCTACTTCAGTGACTTGTGATTTTAAAACATAAAAAAATATACGAGGCACTAAAATAGAATATCTCAAACTATTATCATATAAATGACTTTCTAACTAAATAATATATTAGAAGAGTTTTGTTTGCCGAAAGGCTAAATATCTGCTTATGGGCATCAAAACGAAATAACAATTAAAAAAATCTTGTAAAGAAAAAGCTGCTCTTTCTATTGGTTATATATAATAGCAATATCTATAGCATGTGTTTCTAATTAACTGGGCACTCAGATAATCATATAAGAGTAGAAAGAGAAACAAAAGCAGGCAATTTGGATTGCAAGATAATAACGAATAAATTGACACATCTAAATCAAAACTTTTTCAGGTATATTTTCTGCAATGTTTCTAGCAGACACCCCTTCCTCGGACAGTAAAGACCGTGTTACAATGGAATTGCTAAAATATGTCAAATAACTGTAAATTTAAAGTAATAACCTTCTCTGTACATTGACATGAAAACATAACATGACTTAACAGAGTGTACATTACTTTTAGTTTTACGTCACATTTAGATCAAAACAAATGTTTTATTAATTAAACTAACTAACAAATTGTAAAAGCTACTATTCAGGAAATTATAAATCTTTTCAGTAAACAGTTCATCCATGACAAAAGTCAATACTTTACAGTCACTCAGAAATATCTGTATACACAAGTATGCCCACTTTCAAAACTAGAGTACAAATGTTTACAGTTTTGATGTAGACTGCTTTATTATAGTAATCCAATAAAATCAATCATAGCTGTTAAATAGTTGTATCTTTAAATACTCAAGACTATTTACTAGCATTTTTTTTTACTAAATCTTAATCTTTGATTTTATACATAGAGCAAATTAACAAATAAAAAGACTGTCAAGATTTTTCTTACAAATTTTTACATTCATGTTTTGTATGTAAGTAAAACAGTTATAAATATTTCTTAAGCAAAAGGGAATGATATAACATTAGAATAATTATTTATATACTGATACACCATACAAAGACTGGTATTTTACATTTTAACAGTTTATGGCATATAAAGTCTGATATTCCACATTTTACTGCCATGCAAAAAAGTTCATTTCAACCTCTGAGACATTAAACTCTTAGGTATTGAGATACTACAGAATACAATTGTTAAGTTGTACAAATATCTGCCTTTAATTATAGCAGGTGCAAGTTATATTCTTCAGTTACCATAATTTCAGTCACATATGTAATCAGATACAAATACACTCAACAGTGTGACTGAAGAACAGGACTTTGATATAGTGGTGGATAAGCCATTCAATTTATTGAAGCAGTGCTTTTTTGCTAGTACAGGGGCACAGGTGAAGGATATAGCCTACAGAGCAGGATATATAATAATGGTGGCTAGGAGAGATGCAATTTTTGTTTGCACGTAGGGGCTAATGATGTAGGGGAAGGTAGGTCAGAGGAGCTAATGAATAAGTACAAGGAGTTGATAAAAGCATTTAAAGAAAATGGCCATAACTTAATTTTGTCAGGGATACTGCCCAGAATTAGCTGTGAGGATGAAGTTATAAGTAGGTCACTAGGGCTAAATGCTAGGTTTAGGTTAGTATGTAAGGATGAGCAGATTGGAACTGTGGGATCAGTTCAATGGAAGAAGGCAGCTTTTTGGAATGGATGGTTTACATTTAAATAGGATAGGGACTGGCTTGTTTGCTAGGACTATTAACTCAGCTGTCAGGGAAGATCTAAACTAGGACTAGACAGAGGTGAAGACCAGGAAAACCAAATGTAAAAAGAATAAGAGGCAGAGAAAAGTTTAGCATAGGAAATGAGTATAGAAGTAGTTATAAGGATAGACTTAATTGTTACTATTGTAATGCTAGAAAAAATAAAACAGGTGACCTTAGAGCACTGGCAGGAATGGAGGATTTTAATATGATGGGTTACAGTCAATTTAATATGAATAGAGTATTTAAAGAGGTGGGAGGAGTGGCAAATATGTAAAATGTGAATTATATCCTGTTGAAATTGAGCATATCAAAAATTATAGCAAGAAGATTGAATCCATTTGGGTTTCTATGAGTGGATATAAAGGGAAAAGGCTTTTAGTGGGAATTTGTTACAGACCACCATATGATACTGATGAAATTAATGAGAAACTTTACATTGAGATTAAGATTTCAGCTGTTAATGAAGTCATAATTATGGGTGACTTTAATTTCAGGCATATAGATTGAGAAATTTTAGTTAAACCATGAGGGAGAAAGGTTTTTTGAAAACTGTTCAAAATGACTTTCTTCACCAGTTAGTCAAGGAACCTACTAGAAACAATGTTATTTTAGATTTAGTGCTAACTTCAAATACAGAAATGATTGAGAGGGTGGAAATTGGGGAACATCTGGGTGCAAGTGATCATTGCTCTATTAGGTTCAATGTTTTGCTACATATAATAATATTTTGGTTACAAATTTCAAAAAAGCAAATTTTAGAGGGATGCAACAAGAATTATCTGTTGTGAATTGGGCAGTTGAGTTATTTAGAAACACTGATCAGATGTGGAAAATTTTAATATTTAAGGTAAACACATTCCTTATAGAAAGAAAAGG
>NW_013669506.1:75203-84495 GCF_000517525.1 Limulus polyphemus | reverse complement strand
AAAAAGGTTGGCTGAAAATGTAAAAAATAACAGTAAGGATTTTGTCAGGGTTTCATATATGTGAGCTGGTTTCTTTTACAGTAGGTATCTTTGACTTGTCGGCAATAAATTTGAACAATAAACGGACAGCACACAATCCACCTGTTTTAAAATAATATATTCAAAACAAGTCAAAGATACGTACAAAATTCTTTACACTATAGGATATCACAGTTTTATCTAAAACTCTAAGTAATTCTCTTTTCGTGTCAAAAGTCTACACAGACTACTTCAATTGCTTTAGAATCGAACTGACAAGACGAATTATTTTTCTTTACTCTAGTTCTTACTGTACAATCTGCGATAGATTCACTTACATTACCCTGTGGGTTACCAGACTTGCATCCAGAACTTTAAATAATTGTCTCCTTTTGTCAAAGGCCACACAGACGGGTTCAACTACTTTAGAACACCCTCTGACAAGACAAATTATTCTCCTTATCTCTGTTAAACTATGAAACTTACTTTAAAATATCAGTTGTTATAGCTAAACTAATAATCACACAGTCTAATTCACTTTCACAAACTTCAATTAAATTTTTTGGTTACCACAGTTGCATCCAGAGCTTTAAATAATACTTTCTTTTCCCTTCAAAAGTCCACACAGGCTGGTTCAGTTACAAGAGAACCCAACTGACAAGATAAATTATTTTTCTATCTCTGTTGTCACAATACAGCTGTGAAACACACTATAGAAATCACCCATCTAATCTGCTTTTTTCTAACTTCACATTTTCTTGACTGAACTTTAGCTCGCTTACTTACCTATACATATATACACACACATTGTTCGCTGAGGTCATGAACTTTCTATAAGCTACGCAATATGTGGAACAACACTCACTTAAGGTCATGAGAAAAATATCAAAGATTCGAGTAATGTGTCATCAACAATACTGCTAAAGCCTAGTACAACAATCAAACTACACACACAACATACGACTCTTACTGAGTTACATAACGAAATTTATCATAACTAACACTTTTAAAACAATCAACCTTCAATACTCCACTCATGGTAACTAAACAATCATTAAAGTCCCAAAATAAACTAAATAATAACGTTTACACTAAACAGCCTTGTATATCCAACAGATTTCTTTAAATACGTTAAGGGTAAACAAAAAGGCTCATATCTGATGATTATGAGATAGATGGCTTATTAAACTTTGCTTTTTTCTTCAGCTTTTTATGAATGAAGATTTAAGTAGTATTCTATATCTTGAACAGTTTATAGATGGAAACAAGATCAACCATGATGACTGCATTAATTCTGAGCTGGCTAAGAAAAAATTGGAAAGTTTAAGAAATGATAAGGCTCCTGGGCCAGATAATTGGATAGAAGAGTGGCTAACAGAGGGTTGTTACAAATGGAGTTCAGTCAAACTGGATTAATGTCACAAGTGGAGTACCTCAAGGCTCAGTCTTACAACCCTTGCCTTTTTGATTTACATCAGTGACATAGATGAAGGAATGGTCAATAAATTACTTAAATTTGCAGATAATACTAAGGTCTTGGATGTTGCTAGCTGTGAAGAGGATGCTACTGATTTACAAAAGGATTAAGATCATTTAGTGAGCTGGGCAAATAAATGGCAGATGGGTTTTAATTATAATAAATGCAAGATAATGCATGTGGGTTATCATAATTTTAATTGTGATTATAATTTGGATGGGAATAACCTTAACAGTGTTATGAAGGAAAGGGATCTTGGTGTAATAGTCAATCAGTCTCTACAGCCATCTAAGCAGTGTGCTGGTGCTAGTGGTAGGGCAAGTAGGATTTTAGGTTTTATCTACAGAAATATTGAATACAAGTCTAAAAAGGTTTAAATTTCATTATATAGGTCACGAGTTAGGTGCCACATTTGGAATATTGTGTTCAATATAGGGTTCCTTACTTTAGGAAATACATTGAATTGTTGGAAAGGGTTCAGAGAAGGGGTTACTAGAATGGTGCCTGGGATGGAAAGGTTGTCATACAAGGAGAGTTTGAAATCTCTTAAATTGTTTTCTCTTGAAAAAAGAATAGTTAGGGGGGATCTGATTGAGATGTTTAAGATTGTAAAGGTAATTGATAGTGTTGATGCATCATCTTTTTTCATATTTAACAGGACAAAGGGATACAAATATCAATTTTGGCGAGGTAGGAGTAATCTTCAGCTACAACAGTTTTATTTTTCTAACTGTAGTGGTTGGCCTTTAGAATGGGTTGCCTTCGGATGTTGTGGAGGCAGTAAAGTTAAGTGAGTTTAAGAGAAAGCTTGATAGGTATATGAATGATAAGGGCTGGCTTTAAGATTTTTATGTTATTTACATTAATTTATTTATTAACAATTTTATTTTAATTTAGAGGATGGGACAGCCGAGATGGACCAACAGGTCCTAAAACATAATGTATTAGTAGTAAAGGTAATAGAACTTTAGGATGTATTTATAAATACAGTATATTGATTTACAAACCAAAAGAGGTAATTACCTATTCATAGATATTGTTGCTTAGGTCTCACTTAAAATTATATGTATAGTTTTAGTCTCCTTTCCTAAGGAATGACATAACCTATTTGGATAGGGTTCAGAGCAAGGCTGGTAAGATGAATCTCCATACAGAAAAAATATTTTTGAGAGAGAGAGGTTAAAATCTTTTTCTTATTCAGAAAAGTTCATGAGGTAATCTTATTGAAATTTATTCAGGGCTTCTTTATCCTTAATCCTTTCACAACAAGTAGGTAAAATGCATGTCACGATGATCTACAGAGGTATATTCAAAATTTAAACTGTTTTATCATCATTGTGCATGAATAAACTTGCAATCAAAAAGTAGTTAATGAACCAAGTTTTAATATTATACAAGTTTTGTTTTGATTTCATAAGGAAATTATTTAAAAAATCCTTAATCTCCTCTAATATGAGAATTGTGACATTCTTTCTCTAGGTCTTCCCTCTTCTCTAATTTGTTTACCACCCCTCTATACATTACTCATTGGAGACAAACTAAAAAATCATTCCAATTTGCTACATACTCTTTTTTAGAAATAGTCCTCTCTGACATTATTTATAACCAGTGTTTTAATCTCTCAAATGACTTATTATATTATGTTTTTTTCCTTATGTACAGAGAATTGTCTATTTTGCCTCTACTTCAAACTTTTTCTCACATGAACCATATTGACATGCTGAGCTGAATTTTTAAAGGTGCTTATCACATAGTTAGAAAGCCAGAAAAAAAAAAGAGTTATGAAAGATTACTTTATTTGTGCATGTCGTTATTCTGTGTTCTTAGGTGCATTATTTAAATAAAATTATTTAGGTTAGTTGTACCATTAGTATAAAAAAGTAGGCTTAAATTTCATAAACAGTCAACAGCAAATAAAAAACAGAACCCAGGTAAGCACTATAATTCTTGTTCTTCATTGTATTCTTTATTATTACAAAAGTAACTAGAATGTCAAAATTATTAGGTAAGATTAAGGTTAAGTAAGATAATGAATAACAATTATAAAAATGTGTGCATTACATAATTCAGAATAGTAACAACAGCTGCATGTTTGCCAAGTGATTTACAATTTTTGTGGTAAAATTATTAGTTAGACAGGTTCAAAGGGTAATAAAACAATCAAATTGAGTATAAACAGATGTATACTGCTACTACCTTAAAGTTATTTAGTATAAACAATAGTAGTATCCTCTTACAACCTGCAGTCATTCCAGAAAGACAAAAAGGGTAGTTTATATTCTGCATTTTCTTATGGTGGTTATGAAGTCAGTCAAATTGACTGAATGGGTATAGAGTTAGAGGGTAGAGAAAATAACATATAAAATAAAGTTTCACTGAGAAATAACATTTCATGACTAATTAAGATGTTTTAGAGACTATGCAAATGAAATTTTATAATATTAAGATAAAGAAAAGTATTTTTAATCTTAACATGAAAATCACTTTGCGCTTGGAGCAGTTAACACTCAGACTTCTTACAATCTCAGACAAATTCTTGGTAAAAATACTTATTTAACACAAAACTTGATTTTTTTGTGTACAAAAGACTTTTAATGTTTACTAAAATCTTGCTAAATTTCGTGATGATACATTAAGTACGTTCAGAGTTATATTGTGTATACATTCATGGTTATAAAGTCCTGTAAAATACATAAGCCCATCGTGAAAAGGTTAGGACAACAGGACCAAAGTTTTAAGACTTAGAAAAGACAGGGCTAGGCTTAAGTGAAGTTTTCTAAAAAATAAGCTTCAAATATTTTTACTTTTCCTCAGGGGTGGTATGCAAGGACATTCAGTAGAGCTGGGCAATTAACCTGATTATGTGTGAGCTTCAATTAGTCATGGAAAATTGTAATTACATCAATTAATGTCACAAAAAGAATGACCTAATCAAAATTAGTAACAATTGATTTAATAATAACTTGATTAATCTACTGTTTGAGTAATTGAAAATAATAAAAACTGAAACATTAAGTTTGATTAATTCATTATTTTTGTGACAATTGGTTTAATCAAAATAGTGGTTAATTGACTGTTGGAATAATTGAAAACATTAATTTTGATTAGTTGATTATTTTTGTAGCATTAATCAATGTAATCACTGCATATAGGTAATTAATTAATTTGTCAAACTGTAGTAATGGCTCAAAAGTAATTGACTAGTGGAAATTAAGGTTTCCAGATATTACTCTTTTTGTTTATTCCAAGTATTCAGTTAATCTATATATTACCATAGTGATTTTTAATAACTTTCTCAATTAATTCAAATTGTTTGACTCCAGTGATTAGGATGGTTGGTTCATGATTGAAAGGTTGTAGGCTTAATTCTTCTTGCCAACAAATATGACCACCCTTTCAGCATTGGGGCATTATATTGTTTCTTTGTTTTCAAGTCATGACAAAGTTACTAAGGCTATCTGCCATGGTCCCTAATTTTGAGTTGCAGAATGCAGTAAAAGCAACCAATCTGCAACATCCAACTTCAACTATGTTACCAACAAATTGTGGGATTAATCATACAGTTGAAAAGATTAACCCTAACTACCAGAGACATTGTAATGTGACAGTCAATCCTGTTAATTGGTAGAGTATTCCAAGAGTAGCCCACTGGTGCTGTCAGCCAGTTGCCTTCCCTCTAACTACCAGAGATATTGTAACGTGACAATCAATCCTATTAATTGGTAGAATATTCCAAGAGTAGCCCACTGGTGCTGTCAGCCAGTTGCCTTCCCTCTAACTATCAGAGATATTGTAACGTGACAATCAATCCTGTTAATTGGTAGAGTATTCCAAGACTTGCCCACTGGTGCTGTCAGGCAGTTGCCTTCCCTCTAACTACCAGAGATATTGTAACGTGACAATCAATCCTATTAATTGGTAGAATATTTCAAGAGTTGCCCACTGGTGCTGTCAGCCAGTTGCCTTCCCTATGGTTGGCAGTTGAAAGTTATTGATGGTGGCATATAACCTTAATAGTGTTGCTATAACTTTAATATAAAGAAACAAATAAAACACCCCCACAGCAGAAAGAGTGAACATGTTTGGTGACAATGGGAATTGAACCCACGACCCTTGAATCACGATAAATTACAAATGTAGATGTAACAATCGATTTTCAGTAAACAATAATAAAAGCAATAAATTAACAGCATTAAAATTTATAAGTATCAGCCATTTTAATTAAGAGTAACAAATACACAACATATAAATATAATTTTCCTTCTACAAAATATTATGAAAATGTACTCTGCTAACAATCCTGTGCAGATAGGCTGTGAGTGCAATATAGCCTTCATAATGTGCAATGAAAAATGTTAATGAATCAAAATATAATGCATTTTTGTGTTACATCACAAAATAATGACTAATTAATCTTATTCCCTATACGTCTTAACAAGTGAAGTGACGTGGTGTTAAGTTCGTCTCTTTGTACACTGAAGACACACCTAATGTATCCATACACTCTTTGTACAGTGAAGACACATCTAATGTATCCATTATCTAGATGTAACTGCATATATTCCATTCACCACCATGTGCACGACTGCCCATATATAGTTGTGTTCCTATAAAAGTGTAAACTGAGAACCAAGTCTACATACTTTAGGTAAACCATACCTAATAGTAACTAAACTATTCACTGTTACGTTTAGTATTTTTCTGGTTTATAATCAAAATCCTGAAGTAACATATATTTTCATCAGCAAAAATTCATTACCTTCAGTAGTCTTGTGAAGGTCTGTAAATAGAAACCTGTGTTTCTTTAGCTTGATACAGGTTTCCTACCACATTGCATGTATGATGCATTTTCATGTCAACAGTTAAGATAAAAAAGTCAATTCATTCTAAACTACTGTACCTGAAAACATCTATTACACCAAATGAAGAATAGTTCAAATGTCCTAAAAAAACCTAAAACAAGAAAATCAATCTCATGTGAGAATAACTGATTAGCTGAATGTAATTATGAGCCCTAGGATAAATTGATTAGCAAATTCTAATAATCACCCAGCTCTAGTTGTCAGTATGTTTGACTGTAGTTGTTAGTTTGATGCTTCCCAACCATTTTCAATATCATTCACAACCACTCACTCACCCCAGTTTTATAAAAGACAAAAAAATATTAAATTAACAGGATTTTTTTATTATTATTATGACTTAAATATACATCAAATTACAACTAGAATAAATAGTAATAACTAAAGACTTTTTTGCTCTTGAATTTGTTGAATAATTAATAATACTGTTGCATCAGCCGAGGTCACATGACTAGTATCACGACACTTCTTTCTCGAACCTTCGTGAATTGTCGGGAGATTACTAGATTGGGGGTAGCCTGGTATATATAAGATGGTCACAATGTGACGGGGCAATGTGTAGGTAATGAGTAACTGAACTGCAGTCAGAGAGTGTGTAATTGAGTATTGTCGAGCACGAGCACGTGAGACGTTCTAGCGTTTATTATAGAGTGACTATTGAAATTAAGTGTATCAGTAAAGTTGTATTCGGAAAGAATAAACCAGTTTTATTTAAGAAAGGACTTGTGATGCTAAAGTTTCTTTGGAACTAATTTACGGAAAATTAAGTAACGACTGGAGGCATAACAGTACTCATTCACCCTGATTTTGATCTCATTAACCACTGGGTGAACCATTCACCCAGTTGAGAAGCACTGGTCTAACATATGAAAAAGTCTATGAAATCTGAGAATCAAGCAAATTCACATTACATTTGGATAAAAATCCAACGAACATATCAGAAATGACAATAACAGAGGAGCTAAGAAAAAGCAGTAACTTAATGATCTTGTACACTCTGAGTACAACACATGGAGATCATCTCCTTGAACACCCTCTTTAACAATTCTCTACCAGATATGACCCATAAATTGAATAAGGTTTTACTCAGTTTGAGAGTTCCTTCTGTTTGACTTAGGTAAGCCTTATTAGCCCTAAACTAAAGGCTAACCTTTACTCAACCTAGTATAATTACTAATTTATTGTTTTCAATAACTTCCTCTCCCAGCCTGCTATTTTTTGTTCTACTCCCTAATTCTGTTATTGTCTTTCTTTTTCTAATTGCAACTTTTTTTAAAAACAAGTTTTACCGACTCTCTCTGAATCTCGTGTATATAAACGTCATTGATTAATTTTATTGATGCTATTCCAAATTTAATCTCTAATAAAATATGAAAAATTATTGTACAAAATAAGTTTGCTCTTGAACTCATTACCTAAAAATTATACTTTAAAATGTTCATAAAGTTTCCCAATGTGAACACATTTTCTTTTAATTTTAAGCACTATGAAAAAAGGGCTACAAAAAAAAATCCAAGCTCGGATCGAAGTCAATATACTACCTTAGCATATTTTACAAATTTTCGCCTAAAACTAAAAAACGTAAGAAACACTGGAACTTCGAACTGGAAGTGAAACTTTCAGCGGAAGGCCTAAGCCAAACATAAAAAAAATAAGGGGAGGGCTTACAATTCTTATAACTTACCAGGTGACGAATAGTTTGAAAAAGACGCGGGACTAGGTACCGACTCTGCAGAAATGCAAGCTTTACAAGCACCATGAAGGCAAGGAAGCAGTCTTGGCTCATTGTTTTCTTTCAATTCTTGCTTGCAGAAAACACATTTTGTGTCTAACCATTCGGCAATTTCGGGTGTTTCACTACTACCACTAACTTGTTCAGCTTCTGGTGTTTCATTTCTCTCCATTGACGATGCAATAAATACCACAAATAACACAAGAATTAAGTGGTTTTCACTAGCGTTGGCACGGATACAACACTGATATTCTGCGAACCTTAACACCCAACAATATTCACCTCATTTAATTCCCTTGACTTAGCGTACCTTCATTCAGCTAATAGCTTGGCCTGAATGGTCTCATAAGAGCGCCATCTAGCAATTCAAGATATAAGCACATTGCGAATATCATTTATAATTTTTAATTCCTCAGAAAGTAACGCAAAGCTGAGAAAAATTTATATATATATATATATAACACATTCTCACTATTAAAAGTTAGAACCGAATATTAATTGATAAAAATACCAAATACAAGACAAAAATTTTGTTCCTCGACATCAAAGGTAAAAGTAAGTTTCACTGAATTCTATTGTTATAACGGTTTATGTTTTAGGGCGGGTTTCCTTGATTATTCCGTAAAACATAAAGCAAAGTCCAGTCAACTTAATGCTGCCGAAAACATTGTTTTTTTACTACAAATTTTACAACTTACGGTAAATTTATCTTCACAAATAACGCTAAACATTCATGTACTGCTGAATTTACGTATGTACGTGTGATACTTTGTGTATCTCTATCACTTAATTTTTAGTATAAAACACATTGTTACGATAGCGGAAGTCACGTGAAGCTGCTGGCGTGCGTGATGAGTTTCTCAAATGATCGGGGAAGTCCAAGTGTATTCGAGATACCCTTTTCGTTAGTATTGTTACGTCTCTGTTCGTTAGTTAATTTTCCGTAAATTCGTTCCGACGAAACTTTATCGACACAAGTCGATAAATAAAACTGTTTATTCTTTCTGAATATAACTTTACGATACACTTAATTTCAACAGTCGCTCTATAAAAACGCTATGTCTCACGTGGCCAACAATATTTTGTCCGCATACATTCAATTACTCATTGCACTGTTCCCCGTCACGTTGTGACCATCTTATATATTGTTACGTCTCCGTTTGTTAATTGATTTTTCCGTAACTTCGTTCCAACGAAACTTTAACG
>NW_013669506.1:56763-74251 GCF_000517525.1 Limulus polyphemus | reverse complement strand
ATCTAGTAAATACTAGAGCATTCGCCAAGGTACAGGATAGTTCTAGAAAATAGGTGGCGCCACACCAGTCACGTGACCTCGATGACGCAACAATATATACAAGACTAACACATATCTAGTAAATGCTAGGGCATTCTTGAAGGAACAGGATATTTCTAGAAACAGGTGGCGTGATACTAGTCACGTGACCTCGATGTGGTAACAGTATATAAGCCTTGCAGAGAACGCCAGCGGGGATATATGAATGAAGAGAGAGCAGTAGTTACTTTGAGTTCCGTGTAATTTATGAATCTGTTAGTTTCGAACTAGTGAGCCGTAAAGTGTGTGTTTTGTACTTGTCGAGAGCAAAATTATCGAGATTGTGAATCGCTGTGAATAATAGCGTGTATTATAAAAGTTGTTAAGTTTAACGTGAAGAGAAACGTACTGATTGTGGAACTCCTGTGTACTAAAAGTTTGTATCGAGGCAAAATAAAGTGGTTTAATCAAGAAAGGAATTGTATCGCTGAAGATCCTCGGAAGAATTTCTACCGGAAACAAACAAACAAGCAGATACGTAATAAATCTGTGTCAGAAGTGGGATGGAAAAGAAAAAATGGTGGAAACGAGAAGTGGCAAATCAAACTACAACTTAGCAGATTTGATGGCAGCAATACAAGAAAAGCAAAAGAAACAAGAAGAACGAGAAAATAAACAAGAAGAGAGATCATGTAGTGGTTGGAGGAGAAAGAAAAGAAATAAGAAGAGAGACTACTAATGAAATTTTCAAATTTTGTTATCTGTGCAGGTATATCATTCTCCATAAAACATATTGGTGAAGATAGCCAAAAGTTGCAGTTGCTTTGTTAACCTATATTTTGTGCGTTATTTATCTAAAGTACCACCTTATGTCTTCCTTTAGTAAGGATATCTGCAAACTATTGTACTGTGTAAAGTTAGACAGTTAATTATCTTCTATACTCGTAGTGAGGTGATCTCTTTGGGTGATGACCTCTTTTATGTTTCATTGGATATGACCAATCACATAAGTATTGCCAGCCACTCGAGGCAAGTCTGGCAACTATGAGTTCAGTAAGTAACATTATATTTATTCAGTATGGAACAAGTTTTAGACCAAGTAAGCTAGAAACAACAACTTCAAATACAACTCTCCAGTGAAGACAATTGTTCATGGTGGCAAGTAAGGTACATTTTCAATGTGTTTGTTTGAATAATAATTGTTTATTGTGATTGAACATTTTTCTTTAGCCTCTCTTTATTTTTTGCAAACTCAGATAGAAAATACAATATTATTTTACACGAAAATAGCGTGAAAATCTCCCATTTATCAATAGATTTTAATTTGTCACTCATAGAGAGAAAATTTCTAACATCAACACAGAATAAATTATAAGGAGAAATGTTGGTGCTTTGCGGAATTTTTCTGTGTTTCGTATAATGTGTGTATTGCCGTTAACTTAACATTGTTGTTTCGTTTTGAGGAAATAAAATTTCCACAGCTCAAATGACTTATGCAAAAGGAAGAGAATTGGTCATTGAAGAGAGATGGGTATCCAAGAGAACTGTTTGATCTAGGAAAAGTAATTTCCTTGTTGAGGACCTTTCGTTGATGCTACAAAGGTACATGGCATCTTTCTGGTTATAGCTAATGACTCATGAAGGAGAGCTGTCAAATTCTGGTGTACTCACATTTGTCGGTCAAGTTTTTCTTCTGAAAATCTACCTCAGTATGAGGGATGCACAAATGACTGATAATTGTTGTAGTGGAATGGGACCTGGCAAGTCTGAGATCAAATGGGGAAGTCTGTATAGGACTTCCCGATTTTCACCAACTAGAGTAACCCTACCCACACTCTGATCGAAGCCACTAAACAATAGTTAAAAAAGATTGAAAGTTCAGTTGGTATAATATATTCACCAACAGGAATTATCTCATCAGCAGGTGAAATGGCGAACATACAATGGTGAGGATGTCAATCCATGAAGTAGTAGAGAGCCTCTCTGAGCTGTGGAATAACCTGCCAGAATGGCCATGGATCATGGGGAAACTTTTGGTCCAGCGAGACAGATTGATCAAATGCCAATAAATACTCCTTATTCTGCCCCCTGGACCATAGACAGACGACTCGTTCAAGAAACAGTGTCCCTGAGGATTTATTCTATTGTAACCATGATGTCAGTGACATCTCCAATAGGTGCTGACTGAGAAGTCCTAGAAGAGAGGCTTTGCTACAACCACAGACCCCTCTAAGTGAAGCAAAGCAGATTATTCTCCTGGCTTTTAAGGGTTCAGAAAAACACCTAAACCATTTCTAGAAGCATTTTACCTGCCTGAAATGGCTGATCACTAGAACAGGCTGCCCAATGCTTATTCTTTAGTTTGGAAAATTCAACCTTGAACTTTTCTTGAGAAGGCAACCTTGAAACTGCTAAGAAGTCATTGTCAAGTTGCACCAATGGTTTGATCCAATAGAAAATCAAGCAATCCATTGGGTCAAATTCATAACCAACAAGGCTATGGCTGCTTACATGGATAATCTGTGCCACTTTCATGGGAAGACACATCTAGTACTGGTTTTTGTAGATTGATAAGACATCTTGGTGATAAGATTATCAAGAATCTTTCTGACGAAGTGATAAGACACAATCTGGGTATTACAGATACTCTTGCCTTAACAGAGTAAATTTCCTTTGAATTGTCCACCCAGGCCTCTCTTAAATTGACACTTAACTTCGAACCCGCAGATTGTGAGTAAAGTGCCCTAACCATCTGGCCATGCCAGGCCTGAAAATGTAGTTGAACTTTGACTAAATTTGAGGATGATAACATGAGCACAAAGTGAGATCGAAAATGTGCTGGAGATGATGAAATAATAGAAAGAATAAGCAGAAAATTAAAAAGAAGATCAAATAAATTTGATAAAAGACCAGATTGGTGAAGCTATTAGAGATGTACAGAAAGATTATAACAACTATATTAAACAAGTACAGGAAGGCTGTATTGATAAAACTAAAGAATTACATGGAGACATCTATGAAGTGCAGAAAGATTATAACAACTTCATTGAGGTAAAAAAGAACATTAATTACAAAATAAGACATTTGGAAAATGAATTAGCAAATGCAAAGATCAAACCAGCTACCCCACTTTCTGGATCTGCTCAAGAATTTCAACCGAAAATGCCATTTAATATAAAATATGAAATAGGAAAACTATTTATCATACATCTGTTACCAATACTGTTGTAACATCTGTTAGTGCAGGATCTTCCTGGACTAATCCAGTCATGTCAGTACCAACTCAGTTCCTTAAACAACATCACTCAATCGAAAAACTAATGGACGATGATAGTAGGAGACATATCAAACTCAGTTCAAAATAATTTCCAAATTGAATGGATGGAGTAGTGAACAACATGCTATTTACCTAACTTCCCATTCAAAAGGACCAACTCTAATAAACTTAAGCAACCATCTGAGAGCTGTAGTAATTAATAAACAGTGGTAACCACCTCACCCAAAAGGCTTGGAGCAACACACCAGAAGCATGTTTCCAAAGCAAAGCTCAGGAACGGAGTATGGAGGAAAGAAGAGATCTTAGCGAAAGTTGTGGAAATTTTGGAAAGGCTTACCCAATTATTTTACCCAGATGTTACACATGGGATTATAGATTCATCAGCATGTGACAAATTCATATATCTAAGAACAGATGAGAATATGCAAATTATGCTGAAGTACCTGCATATCTTTAAAAGAAGCTCTAGATTTGTTAATGAGACTTGAATCCGTTAGTCGTAGATAAGTAACTAAAGGCACCATTTAGAAGTTACGGGATCATCGGATTAAATAATATTGAAACATCAACTACCCCTGATCATAGTATAGAAGAATTGAAAGTATTAGTTAGACAACAAAATGGGAAAAGTAAGCCATAAGGCAATAGGTGTTTCAAGACAAAAGCATGTATGGAATAAAAACTCCCCTCAAAGGTTTACAATAAAAAGGATAACCATACTTAACACGAACAACTTTGTATATTTATAACAGAAGAGGACATAGATAAACGCTTCGGATTTATACAGATTCTGTCTTCAGTATCTAAAGCAAAATAAAATAATTACATCTTTCCTAAATAAATAAACAAAACATACTGCTGCAATAATGATAATTTAATCAAAATTAAAACATTACTGATTAAAAAAAACCCTCCACATCAAACAACTTTCGCCCACACTTTTGCTTTAGATATTGAAGATAAAATCTGTAAATTCTGAAACGTTTATCTGTGTCTCCTTCTGTTATAAATAAACAATGTTGTTCATCTTAAGTATCGTTTTTATTGTTACGACAGAGGAAGTCACGTGACTCTGGTAACACGTAATGAGTTCTAGAAAGATCGGGGAACATCACAAATAATCCAGTATTTGCTAGGCGCCCTCTATTCTTGTATATAAGTGCGCCAGATAAAGCAAAATTATTAATGGGAATTAGAATTGAATTGCAGACAGGCAGATATAGAGACGGAGAATTGAGTCAAGCGCGGTAGTAACATAAGTAACGCGCGTGAATCGTTCGTTGTGAATTATAGCATGTGATTAAGTTAAGGTGACTGTGGAAATTAAGTGTATTGCAAAGTTGAATTAGGAAAGAATAAACTAGTTTTATTTGAGAAAGGACTTGTATCGCTGAAGTTCTTCAGGAAGGATTTTTATGAGTAATTATCAAACGACCAGAGACGTAACATCACCTTTAATGTGGGAATCTCCTTAAAAACAACTGATTTGTGGGCAATTGACACCAAGTAAGAATGCATATTAGGAACTGATTTCATGTGAAGGCGTGGATATAAGGTTAGGTTAGCTTTACAGTGTATGACCAGAAAATCTATGTGAAGTACCTGAAAAGTAGTACACCAGAAGCTTTCAGTGTCAACAAGGAGAGCAGTCATTGTACCTTAAAGAAGTGAAATACTCATACCAGGATTTATTAGAAACAAACACCCCAGCACGTGCTGAGGAATTATAGGTTGGAAGAACATTCATGAATCTGAAAAATAAAAGTGTCATTATTAAGACCATGAATAATAATAAAAAACAACATGAAATTTGAGTCAAGTCTGGATGGGGCATTCCTTATGATGTACTAAGGAAACTTCGGAAATAGGCTGAATTCCAAGAAGTGGGAATTGTTCTATCAAGATTGTGTGCCTAGAACACAGTCAGCAAAGAGGGAGTGTCTGAGATTGAATTTATAAAAAATTGGCCAACATCAAAGATCTTTTATGGGGTAAGAGGATTTCTTGGACTGTGCTGATATGTTGTTGTTTTGTAAAATTATTTTCTGATATGGCTCATTCTGAACACAAATTACTTCAGAATTACGTGAATTCAGCTTAGTGGATGACTCAGTTTTCTATCAAGTCAAACTGAAGAAAGAATTAACCATTACTTCTATAGTAACATACTCATCTCTTGAATATTCACTTGTATTAGATATAGATGTCAGTGATATTGCAGTGTTATCCCAAGTACAACATAGCAAAATAACATGTGATTGCCTACTTTAGCAAGGCAGTGAATACTGTATAAATGAGATATTGTGTAACTAGAAAACTATAAAAGACCTAATAAAAGTTATCCGAACCCTAAGTCATTTCCATTATGATCTATATTGGCAAAAGTTTACACTCTCAACAAATAACGCTTATTGAAGTGGCTAGTGAATGTTTCACAATCCAGAAGCTAGATAGTGAAATGGCCCCTGAAACTTTAGAAGTACAACTATAACATTGTGCATTGCCCTGGATAGAACCACAGAAATGCTGATGCATGCAAACACTCTGAAAAAAGGAAACATGAGATAGTGAAGACGGTCAACTAAAAGTACAAAAGAGTATGGTCCAAGATGGGGCATCTACAAGTGATGATGAAGAACAACTGTGATCTGACATTCAACTGGAAGATATTCAATCAAAAAGATACGAGGTTGAAACCAATTATTAGGTGGATCGAGATTCGTGCAGAAAAACCCTCGTAGCAAACGATCGCCCTATAGGGCCCAAAGACAAACATGAACTGGACCTACAAGGGCACATGTATCGTATATGGAAGATACCAACAGATAGAAATAATGACCAAACTCGGTAATGCTAAAGTCCTTTTGTGTCCACAACTTTCCAACAAATAGACACAGGCAGTGGAAAATAAGGGAATGCTTGCATTGGAATGGGTGTTGGCTTAAGTCAGGTGGGTCACACCTGAAGATACTATGACAGCTGTTGCCATAACTTTCCTCTTTCCGGTAGTTTTTCTTAGACAACCACGTCAAACTGTATTGCTTCAGATACCACTTCGATTAGTGATGCTTAATTACCTCACTCAGAAGTCCCTCTATAAACTTGTCATTGAAGATTGCCTTATGCAACCATTGCAGGTCATGCCTTTCCATGGAAGCAATATAGATTATCAGTGAAGGTACCAAAGTTCTTGGAGGGATGCCTCTTACAATCCGTAAATTCAGTTTAGTGGATGATTCAGTTCCCACCAGGTCAAACTGTTGGTATAACTCAGCCACGACTCTTCCACCAGGTAAACTATAGTATACAGTGCTGAAACATATCTCAACTAGACTAACATTTAATGTTTGACTGGACAATCTGGTATGAATTGGTGCCACGAGTTATCAGTGTCTGGGAGCTCCATACTAGGATGAGTGTTGGCTCTTAATCCCATTGTCTTTTTCACAGGTCCTGCTGACGCCTGGTTGTCCTACGACTAGCAGTTGCATCAGCAACTTGCCTCTTCCCTTGGGAAAATCTCTCTTAGCTTCACCCTTCATCTTTTGGTGGTCATTTTCTGCATTGCCACTGGGCAAAACAGTTCATGTTGGTTTACTCTGTCTACTAATGGTACCTCAATCCTAACTGGTAAAGCAGCAGGGTGCTCTCTTGATGGAGAGGTTTTCTGCTAGCCCATCTGTCACTCTCATTGTAGGTAAAGACTTGGTGTTCTGTCTGAAGATGATCCATCAACAACTTGTCACCCCCAATTCTTGGCTTTGTGACTAGCACCTCTATTCATGGAGAGATTTTCTGTCTCAGTCCTGCTCATCTCCTCTGCTGGCAAAACAGTTTATGCTATTGGAATATGTTCACTATTAGTACTTTACTACTGACTCTTGGCAGGGCTGGGCACCTCTGTTTACAGAGATCTCTTATGCCTTTAATTTTCAATTTCCTGTATGAGAGCCCTCCACCTCACCTGCTGGTAAAATAGTTCTTGCTGGTGAAACTCGTACAATGCCACCTCATGGTTAGCCCACTGAGCACTGATTTTGTTGACAACTTTGCTGTATCACTTTCCACCAAAATAGCTCATGTTGGTAGAGATCATACACCACTAGTGTTTCTCGTCTTTCTACTACAGACGGTATTTTCCAGAGCTGGGCTTCTATCTCACTGATTGACAGGAGCCCTGTAGAGATCACTCCACTTAGTATCCCTAGACTATCTGACAACCTGATGATCCTTTGTTGCTTGGGCTCCAATGTCCAGGCTCAGCCTTAGGGTAGAACTTCGTAAGGTCTTCTGATTACTCCAAATGACCTCATTCCGCATTCTAGGCTCTTATCTGCAGCATGTTGACAACTAGGGATCTTTGCAGCAACAGCAAAAGTCCAAGATTCAGGAGCAGACACCCCCAGATTTAGCCATCCTACTTGCAAACCACCTTGCCTTGGCCTCCAACTTAACACCCCTCAGATGATACACTTGTCTTCCTTTAGAAAAATACATTTCTATTGTTCTTAGACTAGTATACTTTACTGAGGTTTTGACAAACTTGTCCATTCTTTCTCTTAAATATACTACAAACTTCACAAACCATATCATTTGATATAGCACCAAACCTTCAGCTTCCTTACTAGTCTCTGGTATTTTGTGGCTCATGGATGTACTTCAGAGTGTGCAGTTAGATCCACTAACAGGAGGATCTAGGATATCTGTTAGAACAGACAGTTAGATCCACTAACATGAGGATCTAGGATATCTGTTAGAGTGAGCAGTTATATCTGCTAACAGGAGGCTCTAGGATATCTGGTAGAGTGGGCAGTTAGACCCACTAACAGGAGGATCTAGGATATCTGTTAGAGTAGGCAGTTAGATCCACTGACAGGAGGATCTAGGATATCTGTTAGAGTAGGCAGTTATATCTGCTAACAGGAGAATCTAGGATATCTGTTAGAGTAGGCAGTTAGACCCACTAACAGGAGGATCTAGGATATCTGTTAGAGTAGGCAGTTATATCCACTGACAGGAGGATCTAGGATATCTGTTAGAGTAGGCAGTTAGACCCACTAACAGGAGGATCTAGGATATCAAATGAAATGCAAATATCCAAATGCTAGAACAAATATTTATTAAATCCAAAATCCAACACAATACACTATAATACATAACAAAAGGGTATGTGCCTACTGGATATGTAGAACTGATAACATAAATGTACACAAACCTTTATTGAGAAAACTTACCAGTTCTAGCACAAACCCCCGGTATGATAAATTAAACACAGCAATCATATAAAAATCTTCCAACACATTAAAAGGAAAATTATTATAAAACAAAGTATAGTAAAATCCAAGTGAAGTTTCGATTTTACTGTATGACTACTTTGTTAAAAATGTCAGACTTCAGTTCTCTCAAACACAGAATCTGCAATGATTCAAATTAAAAAAGTTAAAAATATATTTGTTAAAGGTGAAGGTTTACACTCAACTCTCTGAAACTCCTTATAGCCTTAAATAGAGAAAATGAAATGGACAAAAACAAAAATCAGCAGTGACATATACTGCAGCTCTTCTAAATACATATCAGACTCATGGGCAAACCTGGTTTTTGATATCACAACAAACCACAGTAGAGTAACACGTACAAAGCCATATCTGCACCCAGTCCCATGGCAAGCATGCGGTCAAGTGTTAGTAAACGTTGAGGCTACTTAGCTATTATCCAATTTATTAACAAGGAAAAAAACTCTTTTTCTAACTCCTTAACGAGTTTTTTTCTCATAGGAGAATAGCCTAGATATGAACACACTCACAGCATGTTTCTAGTAAAAGTTGAGTAACTTACTTGAGCACCTCATTGCATCCAAACAGAGAACAATGAAAAATAGAATCATTTTAAAAAAGTTTTAAACATTACCCAAGGGAGTAGAGAACCCATAGTATGGTACCATACTAAGCTTGAATATACCACACTTGCATGATAAACAAAGCCTGTTACAAACTGACTAACACAAACAGTAGTCAATCATCAACAGAATCATTAACTATTCCAAAATATATTGCTGTTTTTATATTTATATAATATCTACCTACAAGTCTCAAAACAATTAGTAAAGCTAACTTGTAGTATTTGAAGTTCAAGAAATAAAAAACGTTATTATTATTAAGTGGACTTTATCATTGTTTTTTTTTACAAAAAAAAACAAAACACCCAATAATAGCAACCATTAAAACAATATTTTGTGCTTGGGTTGTCTCTTAAAGTATTAATTTAATAGATGGTGTACCTTCTAACCAAGTTGTAATATAATAGTGTTTGTAAAGCAGGTATTTTATCATTAATGTAATTAAAAATCATAAATTGGGACACAAGGCTTAGCAATGCTGTGTCACATATAAATAATGTTAAATTGATCAGGCTATTTTCAAATTCAGTGGTCACTCACATAAAACTGTTGATTCCTCAAAGTTTCTACAAAGACAATTTTGAGAAAGTACTCATCTAAATAATTTATGGTATTTAATTAAAATTTTTGTGGTGTTTGTTTGAGAATCATAGTTAACATGCCAACAATGAAGAAACACTGTTTTTTCATAACAGCATCAATATTGTGAGAAAGTGATGATGATTTTTATGTAATTGTTTTTAAAACCTAAATTGTTCAATTAACAGTGGTGGTTCTTTTCCTTTCTAGTAAATAAATATTTTGCATTTATCAAACAAAAAATTTTCAAAATTCTTCTCATGAATACATTTCCAGTTTATGTAGGTTAGACAATATAGAGGTGGTTTGGAAAAAAAAAGAGGCTTTAGCTCTACTTATCTACTGTCCTGGGTTTAGTATGCACTTTCTTGTCAAAAAGATTGCTGTAGGAATGGTTAGTATGATACTCAATATAAAGGAGGTCAGTGACAACACATATCCTCCCTTCTTTTTCCATTGGAATGACCAACAGCAACATCGAGAGTGCTTACACATTAAGAGGGATGACATGACAGAATCTTGTATATATAATACAATGCACTTTCAGTAAGGAACAAGAAAGTCAAATTCATAAATAGAAAGATCTCTAGTGTAAGCAATGCCTGTCCTCCAGTCTGTCTGAATTCTATTTTGGGGCTACTTGTGTTCAATAAAGCACTGTGTTCACTGTTTCTTCTAACAATTCAGTGAGGGAGAAAATTCACTTTTAACTTTTAATAAGATTTTCTGCTAACCCTTTGCTACTTCAATTACCACTCTTATTTCTAAAGTTATCAGTTTATCCGAGTGTTCATAACGACTACTACCCTAAGTTTTCTTAAACACTTTCATGGCTGTTGGAGTGTTCAAAGTGGTTACTACCTAATTTGCAGCAGTTTTCTTAAACACTTTCATGGCTGTTGGAGTGTTCATAGTGGTTACTACCCTAAGTTGCAATAGTTTTCTTAAACAATGTCATGGCTGTTGGAGTGTTCATAGTGGTTACTGTCATAAGTTGCAACAGTTTTCTTAAACACTGTCATGGCTGTTGGAGTGTTTAAAGTGGTTACTACCCTAAGTTGCAACAGTTTTCTTGAACACTGTCATGGCTGTTGGAATGTTCATAGTGGTTACTACCCTAAGTTGCAATAGTTTTCTTAAACAATGCCATGGCTGTTGGAGTGTTCAAAGTGGTTACTACCCTAAGTTGCAATAGTTTTCTCAAACAATGTCATGGCTGTTGGAGTGTTCATAGTGGTTACTACCCTAAGTTGCAATAGTTTTCTTAAACACTGTCATGGCTGTTGGAGTGTTCATAGTGGTTACTACCCTAAGTTGCAATAGTTTTCTTAAACACTGTCATGGTTGTTGGAGTGTTCAAAGTGGTTACTATCCTAAGTTGCAATAGTTTTCTTAAACAATGTCATGGCTGTTGGAGTGTTCATAGTGGTTACTGTCATAAGTTGCAACAGTTTTCTTAAACAATGTCATGGCTGTTGGAGTGTTCATAGTGGTTACTGTCATAAGTTGCAAGTTTTCTTAAACTTTGTTGTGACTAATGGAGTACTAAAACAGTGAATCATTAGTTGACTGATAAGGGCACAAAATTAAATATTACTATGAGGTCGTGGTTTTGTCCACCAAGGCCAAAGGCTAAACCAAAGAGGATTACGTTCCTGGAAACAGAACAGATTCTATTTGGCCAGTCTAAAACCAGCTGTTTAATAGTTCTATTTTATGCCATAAACAGTTGCAGGTGGCCATAGATATGCACTGAACAGCATATCATCCTTACTGCTAGTTTGTTAAGAGTTTCAAACTCCTACCCACAAGTACAGATCTGGCTTGTCTGTAGTTGTACCTATAACCAACACTCATACTTAAATACCACAGCCCTCGATCTGATACTGATTGCTCATTCCCCATAAATTTTGAGAAACTAAGATTTATTCTTCTTGTTCTAAAAGCTTGTAAATATTTTAAATTTTTTTGATGCAAAAAACAGATTAACTGCTAAGCTATGACATTGAAGATCTGGTTTACGAGTCCACTAAACTGGTAAAAAAAAGCCCAATTACTTGTTGATGTAACACTCTGTCTGCCTACTGCATATATGGTTATTCACACAGCATTTCTGGACTCTACAAATCTTGTCATCTGTCCACTGTGCAACAATCAATGCCCATTGTTTTTTTATCCAAACGATACTGAATTCTTTTTATAATCTGCTACGGTAATACAAAAAGTTCAAGTGTATTCAGTTCTGATCACAACAGAAAATTTATTCCTCAAAGAATTTCACATCTTCAGAGAGTTAATAATCAAAATCAGAGCCTAGTTGGCATGAGTTTCTTCAAAACAATTTAATAAAATTCTAGTAGATCTATTAAGTTAAGCAATAAATAGCAACTACAACTTCTATTAGCTAAACATTTGAGGATCGAAGCTCATGACTGATCATTTCTGTTTTCCTGTTGTTCTTGTAATTCAGAAAATGTTGCTGCTAATATTTGAATTTGAAAGATGGAGAGCTTATGCTTTATTTTTCTAAATTCATATCTTAATTCAAAAGATGGTCATGTAACTCCTTATTAGTTCCACTTTTCTATTGTTACATAGTTTAAATTGAAAATAAAAAGTTTTTATTTGCTACATAAAAAGTTGAAAGTTGGTTACTTGATATTCAAGTTTTTATTAGGTAGAGAATTGAACTTGGAAGAGAGTTACCCAATACTTTGTTTTTTAATTAGGTAACTATTTGAATTTGGAAGAGGGTTACAAAATACTTTGTTTTTTAATTAGTTAACTATTTGAATTTGGAAGAGGGTTACCAAATACTTTGTTTTTTAATTAGTTAACTATTTGAATTTGGAAGAGGGTTACCAAATACTTTGTTTTTTAATTAGGTAACTATTTGAATTTGGAAGAGGGTTACCAAATACTTTGTTTTTTAATTAGGTAACTATTTGAATTTGGAAGAGGGTTACCAAATACTTTGTTTTTTAATTAGGTAACTATTTGAATTTGGAAGAGGGTTACCCAATACTATGGTTTTTTTACTTAGTTAACTATTTGAATTTAGAGGGTTACCCAATACTTCAATTAAGACAGCCCAGGTTCTGACTTGTGTCATTAAATCATTCAGGTTACAGTAATAAAACCTTAATAACCAGTTGTTATTAATCGCTGTAACCTGAATGATTTAATGACATAAGTCAGAACCTGGGCTGTCTTATTTGAAGCTTAGCATCAGTTAATAACAACTGGTTATTAAGGTTTTATTATGCTAAGCTTCAAATAAGACAGCCCAGGTTCTGACTTGTGTTATTAACGCAACACAGGTTACAGTAATAAAACCTTAATAACCAGTTGTTATTAACTGATGCTATGGTTCAAATAAGACAGCCCAGGTTCTGACTTGTGTCATTAATGCAACACAGGTTACAGTGATAAAACCATAATAACCAGTTGTTATTAACCGATGCTATGCTTCAAATAAGACAGCCCAGGTTCCGACTTATATCATTAACACAACATAGTTCACAGGGGTAAAACCCTAATAGGCAGTTGTTGTTAACTAATACCATACTTGAGTAACATTCAAGGAATGTGATAACTACCAATTAGTTACTGATGAAAGTAAAAACATCTGACAAAGTTGAAAAGATAATACATTTTTTATCAGTGTAAAGATGATTGTTTTTCAAAATTTTATTTCACAATATTTACATAAACTTCAAACATGTTTAGAAGTCAATCTCAATCTTAGTAGCAGAACTACAGCCAATTAACTTATGAGATATTTTGTCCACTACTGGATCTTTATTGGTTCTGCTAGCAGTTTCAGAGAGGTCAGGTGGAATATGAAGTTTCTGAAATAAAAAAATAACCACTCAAACTGCATAGCAACCAGTCTCAAATTATGAATATCTCTATTAAATCTTATACAATTTGAATGTTCACAAGAATACAGTTATTACAATACTGTTCTTTTAACATGAGTTATATCACATTAACTCTAAATCAATTCTCAAACAAAATAATATATTTTTTTATTTTTTAGATATCCTCTAATCATATACTCTTGCAGTGTGAATTCAGAATTACAAAAATTACTTAAAAAGGAAACTGTAAATCTTTTTTTTTTCTAAACAAAACATTTATTTACAACTTACCTGAAACACAATCAGATCAAAGAATTGAAAGCCTTTATGGAGGTTTAAATATAATTGAAACCAATTTGAATTGTTCAGTTCTACAAGACTCAGACTAAGGAAATGAAAGCTGGAGGTAATGTTTAAGTATATTTGAAACCAATTTGAATTGTTCAGTTTTATAAGGGTCAAACTAAAGAAATGGAAGCTGGAAGTAATGTTTAAGTATAGTTGAAACCAATTTGAATTGTTCAGTTCTACAGGGGTCAGACTAAGGAATTGAAAGCTTGAATGGAGGTTTTAGTATAGTCGAAACCAATTTGAATTGTTCAGTTTTACAATGGTCAGACTAAGGAAATTAAAGCTTGTATGGAGGTTTCAGTATAGTTGAAATGAATTTGAATTGTTCAGTTCTACAGGGTCAGACTAAGGAATTGAAAGCTTGTATGGAGGTTTTAGTATAGTCAAAACCAATTTGAATTGTTCAGTTTTACAAGAGTCAGACTAAGGAAATGGAAGCTGGAGATAATGTTTAAGTATAGTCGAAACCAATTTGAATTGTTCAGTTTTACAATGGTCAGACTAAGGAAATGAAAGCTTGTATGGAGGTTTCAGTATAGTTGAAATCAATTTGAATTGTTCAGTTCTACAAGAGTCAGACTAAGGAAATGAAAGCCGGAGGTAATGTTTAAGTATATTTGAAACCAATTTGAATTGTTCAGTTTTACAATGGTCAGACTAAAGAAATGGAAGCTGGAAGTAATGTTTAAGTGTAGTTGAAACCAATTTGAATTGTTCAGTTCTACAAGGGTCAGACTAAGGAATTGAAAGCTGGAGGTAATGTTTAAGTGTAGTTGAAACCAATTTGAATTGTTCAGTTCTACAAGGGTCAGACTAAGGAATTGAAAGCTGGAAGTAATGTTTAAGTGTAGTTGAAACCAATTTGAATTGTTCAGTTCTACAAGGGTCAGACTAAGGAATTGAAAGCTGGAGGTTATGTTTAAGTATAGTTGAAACCAAGTTGAATTGTTCAGTTCAACAAGGGTCAGACTAAGGAATTGAAAGCTGGAGGTTATGTTCAAGTATAGTTGAAACCAAGTTGAATTGTTCAGTTCTACAAGGGTCAGACTAAGGAAATGAAAGCTGGAGGTAATGTTTAAGATGTGGTTGTCCAGCTGGTGGTCAATATGGAAGTTCCAATTAGCTTGCCAACCATTTAACAAAATTACAATAAATACAACTATTAAGCTAAAAATAAAGCTTATTTTTGTGTCTTCAACTTTCAAGCTTAGTTCCTTAACTCTTTCCATATAGGCTTAGTCAAATAAACTGAGTTCATATCCATTTTGTACTCATTACAGTTTCCATACTATAACTTTTAATACAGCATGTGTATTTTCATGAAATGTGGCAGACTGTCATAATATAAAAGACTGTTTGGTTTAAATATTAGTGATTAATTTATATATTTGTGAGTGAATATTTTATTATTGTTTAGTTTTATTATAATAAGAGTTAAAAGCAGACGATTGTAGGAAGTTTTGTTAATAATTCTTCAACATGGAGAATATAGAAGGCAGACAGACGCTTAAGTAATAAAGATATTAAAAGTGTGAGATGAGCGGGAAAAATGCAGACAGATAATAGAAAAAGAGAATAAAGTTGGTGTGAAGTTAACTATCATAGAAGTGATAGGCCCAACATTTAATATGTTAGAGTGAAACTAATAGTAGAAAAGAAGATAAGAAAAATAATTTTAATCCGTCAAAGCGTGGTTCTAAAGTAACTGAATCAGCCTGAATGCAATTTGACAAAAGAAACAAGACCAAACGATTATGGTAACTCATGCCACAATTGTAAGTGAATGACACACAGAATACTAGTGCGATAGAAATAGAGATGATAGATTAGCTTGTAAACTGAAATTCTAAAGTAATTGAATAAGCGTAAGTGGATATTTGACAAGAAGGAGAGAACTACATATATAATGTTTATGATATGTCCATAATATGTATAGTGTTGAAGAATTTATTGTACATACTTTTATCTTGTTCCGAATATATATTATTTTGAAAACAAGTAAAGTGTGTGTTGTTTATTTATCTTTGAATTTATTGCAAACAAGTCACAGACACCTACGGTGGAAGAATCTCAAGCCCAACAACAATATAGTATTGTTACGATAGCGAAAGTCATGTGACACTGGTGGCGTGTGCGAGGAGTTTCTTGAATGATCGTAAATTTCCTAGTTTGTTCGGGATGCTCTCTTTTTTAGTATATAAGCCCGGCAAATAAAACAAGAGAAAAATAATTGAGTCAAGCAAACAGTAGGCACCGTAAGTAAAGTGTGTGAAGCACTGCGATTTATAGCATGTGTTATAAAGGTTGTTAAGTGACTGTGGAAATTCTGTGTATTACAAAAAGTTGTATTGAGAAAAAATAAACTAGTTTTAATCAAGAAGTGACTTGTATCACTGAAGTTCCTCGGAAAGAATTTTTACCGGAAATTATTAAACAAGCAGAAACGTAACAGTATATATTTATACTATTAAGAAATATAACTAAAATCCTCTTTATTTTAACAATTAGCAAAAATCAGATTTTTAAATTCTGACAGTTGGAGAGCCATAGCCAGGATTATACAGTGGTAAATGATGATAGAAGAAAACGTGAATGACAGCGGAAATAAGTAGGCCCACCTTTATATGCACAACAGTAGTAGCCCACTTCTCACAGGAAAAGGGCTACAAGTATATGCAGGCATGACATCAGAAGATGCCATGGATTATGACAAATTAAAAGTAGCTTTACTAAAATGACATGAATTTACTGAAGAAGGTTTTCATCGGATGTTCAGAGGAATCAAACCCAACACTGGAAAAACTGTATTTCAGTTTGTGGCACGTTTGCGTCGATATTTCACCAGATGGACTGACATGGTCATGTGTAAAAATACTTTTGAGGGACTGTCAGACTTCTTAGTATGTGAACAGTTCATGACCATGTGTTCAACTGACATGCCACTGTTTTAAAAGGAGAGAGCACCAAAAGATTTAGACAAGATGATCAAGCTGACAGAACAGTATAAAGAAGTCCATGGAGGTAGTATAACTGGCAAGTCCAAAAATGTCTAGATAAATTTGAAACCAGTAATGGCTGATCAGAAGCAGGCATTTACAAAAGCTGACAGGAGGTCAACAGACAGAAGGGAGAAGAGATGTTATGTTTGTTATAAAATGGAGCACATTGCAAAAGAGTGCAAGTCCATTACCAGCAAACAACAGCAGAAACCTCAACATAAAACAGCTGGAAATACTTACAAAGACAGTGCTGGTAAGAAAAAAGTGACTGGCATTAAGGATGCTGCTGCCAGAAGAAAGAATCAAGACTACTTGTCAAATTCAATATTAAAAAGCATGATTGATTAGTGCACGACAAATGGTCAGCTCAAATTAGCAAACAGATCAACAGTGCCAATAGTGATGGGAGCAAGTGACAAATATCAAGGTGTCAACAAATAATAATATGCCAACATGTGAAGGCTGTGTTGGGGACAAGAAGTGAAGGTTCTATGAGACACTGGGT
>NW_013669506.1:41138-55757 GCF_000517525.1 Limulus polyphemus | reverse complement strand
TCCATATTATGTAGGAGACCTTGAGGCCACGTGTATCAAGGAACCAATACAGAATTTGGTGATAGGAAACATACCAGGTAGTAGAAACTTTGAGGAACTAGACAGAAAGACGACTGATGAAGTATCTGCTGTCACCAGCAAAGCTCAAGAAAAGAAGAGCAAATAAGACATCAAGACCCTGTAAGTGTCAAAAGGTGATATCTCAAATTTAGGTTTGCAGGAACTTAATGAAGTACAGAAGAAAGACCCTTCACTGCAAAAACTTTGGGACAATGCCTGGAAGAAAGTCTAGCACAAAACAAAGGGGAAAGATACTTATAGAATATAGGACCGGAAGGGTGTTCTATCCCAAATCTATCAAGGCAGTTATACTGGGGAAGTTAAACAGATCATAGTACCAACAGAATATCGGCCTCAAGTGATGAAGTTGGTGCATGCATCAATTGTGGGAGGACACCTAGGAACAAAGAAAATGACAAATGGAATCACCAATAACTTCCACTGGCTGGGAGTCCTCAAAGATGTGTGTAGATTCTGAAGGTCATGTGATATCTACCAAAGGACAATACCTAGAGGGAAGGTAGGCAAAGTGCCATTGGCGGAGATGCTTCTCATAGAAGAGCCGTTCAAAAGAGTAGCTGTGGACTTGATCAAGCCACTAACACTTGTGTCTGACAAGGGCAACCGGTATGTTCTGACAGTAGTTGATTATGCAACACATTATCCAGAAGCAATAGCACCAGTGAAGATAGAGACAGAGAGAGTAGCAGAAGCCCTCCTGGAGATAGTATGCAGAGTAGGCTTTCTGAGAAAAATCCTAAATGATAGAGGGATCCAGTTTACTTCAGAACTGATGCAGGAAGTGTGCAGACTCATCAGTACTCTGCAACTCTTTACCACCCCATATAATCCTAAATGTAATGGACTTTGTGAGAGAGTCAATGGAGTTTTAAAAGAGTATGCTAAAGATGTGCCAAGAGATACCACATGACTGGGACAGGTACTTGCAGGCAGTATCATATGCTTATCGAGAAGTCCCACAAGCAAGTACAGGATTTTCACCCTTTGAGTTACTGTATGGAAGAACAGTATGAGGTCCGATGCAAATATTGAAAGAGCTATGGATGGGAGAAAAAGAGTCAGAAGTAAGGAACACATACCAGTATGTGTTAGACCTCAGAAACCGACTGGAAGAGACCTGTCAACTCGCTCGACAGAGTTTGTATGCAGCTCAAGGTAGTCAGAAGCATTTTTATGAGCCAAGGATCAACATTTTAAGGTTGGACAAAAGGTATTAATTCTGCTGCCCACAGACCACAAACTTACCCAGCAATGAAAATGACCTTTTGAAGTACAGGAAGTAATCAACAGACTGGACTACAAGGTGGGTGTGAATGTGAAGAAGTATTTTGGGAGAGAAGAAGGCCTAATGGGTGCAGCTATTGAAACAGAGATGGATGTTGAAGGTGTGGCCATTACAGATGCAGAACCAGAAGACAGTGACTTTGTCTTAGAAGATGAGGACCTAGTAGACCTAAGACCACAAGTTGGAGATGAAACATACAAAGATGTAAACATCAGTGACGACCTAACTGGCAAGGAAAATAGAGAATTACAAGACCTACTGTACCAGTACACAGATATCTTCATGGATAAACCAGGAAAGACAGACATTGTGCAACACAAGGTCGAGACCGCAACCAGGAATCCAGTCAATGTGAAGCCCTATCAGATGCCATATGCAATGAGAGATCTGATAAAGCAAGAAGTTGAGGCAATGTTGGAAGCTGGAATCATCGAGCCTTCAAATTCAGCCTACTGTTCACCCCTTGTAATCGTGAAGAAGAGGGAAGAATCAAACCGTTTCTACATAGACATCCGGAAGATGAACCTCGTGACGAAGTTCGGCTCTGAACCTATGGGCAACCCAGAGGCCATCATGTCAAAACTATATGGGGCCAGGTTCTTTCAAAGATCGACCTCAGTAAAGGTTATTGGCAAATCCTGATGGAGATGGGATCTAAAGAGAAGACAGCATTTGTGACACCAGATGGTTGTTACCAATTTAAGCTGATGCTTCAAAACACCACCAACATCAAGCACTATGTGGATGACATTCTGACACAACTGCAAAATGGGAAGACCATCTGAAGAGACTTGGACAACTTTTCCAGTGAGTAAGGGTAGCAGGCCTCATCATCAGTCCATCCAAGTGTTACATCGGATATTCTGTGCTGAAGTTTATTGGACATAAAGTGGGGGACTGACAGATAGCCACGAAAAAGGAAAAGATAATCTGCATACAAGATACACAAACTCCAATGATCAAGCAGCAAGTCAGATCCTTCCTAGGGTTAATGGGATACTACAGGAAATTCATCCTAAATTACTGCACCATTGACTGACCTGAACAAGAAAGGCTTGCCCACAAGGTGAAGTGAGAACAACCACACCAGGTGGCATTCCAGATGTTAAAGAACATGTTGGGAAGCTCAATAATTCTTGGAATGCCAAACTTCAACAAACCATTCATTGTTCAGGCTGATGCTTCAGACATTGGAAGAACATGAAGATGGACCATTTCCAGTAACATATATAAGTAATAAGCTGTTAAATAGTGAGAACTACTACTCCATGATTGAACAAGAGTGTCTGGCCATTATATTTGCCATTCAGAAATTCCAGAACTATCTATATGGGTTTGTTTTTGAATTTTGCACAAAACAACATGAGAGCTATCTGCGCTAGCTGTCCCTAATTTAGTAGTGTAAGACTAGAGGGAAGGCAGCTAGTCATCACCACCCACCGCCAACACTTGGACTACTCTTATACCAATGACTAGTGGGATTGTCTGTCACTTTATAACACCCCAATGGCTGAAAAGTCGAGCATGTTTGGTGGGATGGGGATTCAAACCTGCGACCCTCAGATTGTGAATCGAGTGCCCTAACCACCTGGCCATCTATATGGGAAGAAGTTCATCTTCCAGACAGACCATCAACCACTTCCATACATTCAGAGGTGAATGATCAACAGTGCGAGGATCATGAGGTGGGCATTGTACCTTCAGAACTACAGGTTCTGCATTGAAGTTATTAAAGGGACTGCAAATGTTGGAGCAGACTGTATGAGCAGACTTTGTGTATGAACTAAGAACAGTCTTTGTATATAGTAATAATAAAAAAAAATATTTGATCTTGAAGAGGGGGTTATGTCATGATATAAAAAACTGTTTGGTTTGGATATTAGTGATTAATTTATACTTATGCTAAGCTGAAGGTTATGTTTGTGACGTCACTAATAGTGTTTAGTTGTACTAACTACCTGATATTGCCACGTTAACAGTGGCAAAACGTTGTTTTAAAATGATATATTTTTCTATCCCATTTTATCTGTTTTCTGATTTTGTTTTTATTCTGTAGAGTGTGGGATATTGCCAACATTTCTATAGAAACATGCATTCCATGCATCTTTTCTATAATATATTAACAAACAGACCAACAGATTAGTTTTGTTATAATAAGAGTTAAAAGCTGATCATTGACGTTGAAAATAGGGAGACAGATGATTAAGTGGTAAGGATATAAACAGCATGAGACGAGCAGGAAACAGCAGACAGATAATAGCAAAAGAGAATAAAGTTGGTGTGAAGTTAATTATCATAGAAGTAATAGGCCTAACGATTGAAACTGGCCTAACATTTAATATGTTAGATTGAAACTAACAGTAGAAAAGAAGATAAGAAAAATAATTTTATTCCAACAAAGCGTGGTTCCAAAGTAACTGAAGTAGCCTGAGTGCACTTTGACAAAAAGAACAGAGGATCTTCAAAAGAAAGAAGACCAAACAATTATTGTAAGTGAATCACAGAGAATACTAGTGCGATAGAACTATAGACGATAGTTCGACTTATCAACTGAAATTCTAAAGTAATTGAATAAGCCTAAGTGGATACTTGACAAGAAGAGAACTACATATATAGTATTTATGATATGCCCATAATATCTATAGTGTTGAAGAATTTATTATTGTATGTTATGAATACATATAGTATTTTGAAAACAAGTGAAGTGCGTGCTATTTATTCTTCATTGAATTCATTGCTAACAAATCACAGACACCTACTGTAGAAAAATCCTAAGCCCAACAACATAGTAGGTATTCATACTATTAAGAAATATAACTAAAACCTTTTTATTTTGACAATTGGCAAAGATCGGGTTTTAAAATTCTGACACAGATTTATAAATATTACAAGACTTTTGTACACAAAAACTTAGATTTTTTAATTAAATATTTTTAATAAAGATTTGTGAATATGGAGTAGTTTTGTTTACTAGTCTGAGTGCAAAGTGATTTTCGTGTTAAGATTAAAAATACTTTTATTCATCTGAAAAATTTCATATTTAATTTAATTTTATCTAATTTCATTTTAACCTCATAAATGTTATTTTTCAGCAAAACTATATATTTTATCTGTTATTACCTCTACCCTAACTCTATACAACATTGGTCAATTTGACTGACCTCATAACCACCAAAAAAACAAAAACAAAATCGATATAAACCTAAATTTTCTCTTTCTAGAATGACTTCAAATTGTAACATGAAACTACATTTGTTTATTCTAGATAGCTTTAAACTCGTAACAGTATACATCTGTTTATACTTAAATTTTATTGCTCCTTGAACTATGTCTAAATTAATACTCTTGCTATAACATGGAGCTCATGTTACCCTATCAAATTACATAATGTATGGGGGCTAGTCACAAGCTGTTCAGAAGCATGCCTCGTGAAAAAATTTTAATTGTTATTCTTTTTTCTTTATTTTACCTAATCTAACCTTTTCTAATGTAATAAATTTCTAGTTTTTAAATTTTAGTTACTATTATAATAAATAAAGAATACACATAAAAAACATGAAGTATAATACTTACATAGATCTTCTTTTTTTTGCCATTGACTGTCGATAACACTTAACCCTACTTTTTTATATTAATGGTACTACTCCACTAAATAATTTTCTATTTAATTAAATAATGCACCAAAGAACACAGAATAATAATGTGCAAAAAACAGACAATATACCATAACTATCACAATATTTCTGGTTTTCTAACTATGCAACAAGGGCTGTTAAAAATTCCGCTACGTTCATAGAAGTATTTCCTGTGGGAATAAAGATTGAACTTGAAGAGAGATAGATAATTCTCTGTAGAGAAAAACATAATATAATAAGTCATTTGACAGATTAAAACCTTTGGTATCTATTGGTTATAAATAATATAGTATTAAATGTAATAGAGAAATATTTGAAATTTATGAAAGATGTGTAGGTAGGTGTGGCAAGTGGGGTCTGATTTTGTATTTTATGGCTCTATAACCAAATAAGATTGAAGGCTATAAAAATTATGCTTTGCCTGAGCAATGACAACATTATAATGAGTAATTTACATTAAAGTTCATACTTCTTGGAGGGGTGTTAAATAAATTAGAAAAGAAGGGATATCTAGAGAGCAAATGCCACAATTCTCACACTAGGGGAAATTTTGGATTTTTTTTTTAAATATTTCCTTATAAATTAAGAAGTTAAAATTTATATAATATTAAAATTGGGGTTATCAGCTACATTTTTATGCATGTTTATTTATATATGATGATAAGAAAGTATTTTAATTAAATTTTGAATATAACTGACTAAAACTTCCTGACATGCACAAAAAATGATGCCCATTCTGAAAGAGTTAATACCAACAAAATCAAATATAGCCATGATAGAAGTAGTGTCCAGTAAAACTATGATATACATGTAGAAATTATAAAATTTGAATGTAATGACCAAATATCTGTTCTTTACATTACCTCAATAGCAAACTTTTTCTTTTTAAGTTGGAAACAAAGATCTTTAGTCTCTGGAATAAATGAAGTCAGAGAATTTAACCGTGGGAGTTTCACGATATGAAAAAGTCCTGAAAAATAAAGACATTCAAAAACTTTATTGAGAAATTATAAAAACGAATGTTTTTAAGTATCACAAAAAGAGTGTCATTGTTATTACAAGTTTTACTACATTTATTGAAATATAGGGTAATTTCACATTACTAAGTGTCTTTAATCCACTATTTGCTAAATTACAGTATAAAATGTTACATCTCTTTTAGCAATTTCTTAAAGAATTCTTGATTATGGGATGCTGACTGTTTATATCAAACTGAAAAGCACAAAAAACTAAATACTAGTCATTCCAAAATGAGATTTGATTTGAAGTCTAGATATATATACACTTCTAATATTTTCTAAACTTGATGTTACATAAAAATCATTACCATGATAATCTTTAAATACAGGGTTCATCTCTTTGTCTGATCCAGCAAAAGATTCTAATTTAACCACGGTGTCTGACTCAAATCTTAGTCGCTCCACGTCCTGAAAGTTTCTATATACAGTTATAAAAATACAAAACTACAAAACAAATTATCATCAAAAGAATCCAGTATCAAAAAACAGTGAAGAATAAATTTGAGCTGATAATGAAAAAAAGAGGAATTATAATCATTGTAAAACACTGCAAATGTTATAATTTTAGAAAGATAACTGCAGTAATATAACATAAAAAATGTTGGGGATAAGTTGTCTTTCTGGTTATTTCTCAGGTTAGAAACTAGTAATGAAAAAACGGCTGAATAAAAGGTAAATCCTACGTGCTTCAACCCACAATGTCTTACGTGGATATGATAGTAATCCTTTTAAAATAGTAAACTTTCATTTTAAGATTGCAGAAGTAAAAAATGTAGCTTTATATAATCTCCCACATAGAATATTATAAAACCACCCAAAGTAAAGGCCTTATAATAGGCTTAACACTAATGTCTTTTGACAAATATAATCCCCAATAGCTGTGGCTGTAATTAGATCTCAAATCAGTCAAGAAATGGAGCTATGAGCTAAAGGTTTGTACATGAAAAAAAACTCAGTCATTCTGTGAGCTGTTATGTCATGGCTAAAAGTTAACACTTTCTCACACTGAAAATGTATTTCTCATAGGTACTTACATCCTCTCACCCATTGCTATCTCAATCTTCATTTGCCCTCTAGGCATAGATAAATCTTATGAACAGGAAACATCTTTTACATCCCTATATTTTTGCATCATTGCAGCAACATGTGTTGATCATGTGACCACCCTCCACCAATTCCATTGCACCCTCTATACTAGCACAGCTCCCTCTACCATTGCAGCACAATTTTCATTTTCGAGAATTGGCATATACAAACCCGAAAACACTGGCAAATCAGTGGGAAGAAGGGTGGAAAGTGGGTGAGTACAGGTAAGTATCTATCGGAAAACATTTTCAGTGTTAGAAAATATTAACCCCAAAACAATACTACTTCCTCTCTACAACAGCTAGAATCCAACATTGCAAAGGTAGAGGAGCCGGTGAAGGTGCAAAAACAAATAATCAAGTGGAGAGTGACCACTATGAAAAAAACAGGTATGCAACTATTAAAATACAAGGCATATCTGTGGGAAGAGATATGCTCCTCACCCAGTACAAAAAATAAAACATGTAGGGCGGAAATGAAAAGAGTACATCGCTAGGGCTAGAGGACTGTATATGAATAGGCCAAGTGCGTTCCGCCCGAGCAGAAAACATCCATGGGAAGCACTTTGGGATATGATATTATGCCAAGTGCAGTCCAAGGACAAAACAATATGGAAGCACCTTGCATAAGTTTGTAAATCAACAAGTGTTGTCCACCTGGTCAAACACATCCAGGGGAAGCACCTATCAAGAAAGCCAAAGTGGGAGAGGAAGGAAAATAATAATAATTGAAATGAAGCTGTTCTCTCAGCAAGGAAGAAGTAGAAGAATCAAGGGCTAAAGGAGAGACGTAAAATTTGACAAACTTGAGCAATAAGGTGTAAGAAAGCAGACTCTCCTGACTGTCAGCGTTATGCAACTGACTCAAAAAAACTGGGGCAGGAAAAACCGAGTCAAAATTGTCCTCCCCCTGACAAAAACTTACTCAGAAGTGTGGTCCTAGAGAAAAGAGAATGAACAAAAGAGACAGTGAAACCATCTAGCTCCCGCCGAATTAATGCTTGAATCTCTTCAGCCAACATTGGCAACTCGCCATGCTGGAGACTAGTGAGTGACATGACTTTCGTCCATACTGGCATGAACTTCTTCATCTGGCTCGTGAAAATCCAAATTCATAAGTCCACATGGACTTTTGAAAAAAAGTAATAGAGCTACTAAATGAACAAGTAATTCCAACTAAAGGTGAAAGATAGCAAGAAACACAAAAACTTGGTAAAATTTGCTTGAAGAACAACTGAAACACACATCTGAACACTGTAGTGCCAATCGAGAATGTGAGGATTGTGCTGCAATAGTAGAGGTAGCTGCCTGCCCTAGTATAGAGTGCACATTTGGAGTGGTGGAGGGTGGTCACATGATCAGCCCATGTTGCTGCAATGACACAAAAAACAGAGGGGTATAAAAGACTGGTGTGCTATTCATAAGACTTACCAATGCCTAGAGGGCAAATGAAGGTCGAGATGGTTATGGGAGAGAGAAGGAAGTACCATTTCAAAAATCTTATAGTTCTTACACTTTTTTATATAATTATATTACAAAAATGTATAAGAAATAGCAACATGTTACCCTTCTATATAGTATGATGGCATAAAATAGTGTTATCACCCTTAAAATTGTAATATAATCTCTCAAATACCACCCTTAAAACTTACCTGTTTGGTTTAAGAAAACTAAGACTAGCTATTAATGTTTATCAGTTGAAACATTGAAAGAAACTGAAATTTAAAAAATGTGTAAAAAAAATTCTAGTAAACTACCATATTTATTCAGAAAAGATTTACAGTTTAAATATGTACTCTCATTAAAATCAACTTGAAGTTAATTTACTGATGAAAAAAAGGGATGGAAAAACAACTATTAAACATAGCATTTACTTATGAGATTACAACCCCTTTATTACAAAGTGAAACAGAACATTTAATTTGTGAGATCTCTACCGCTTAATTGAACCAAATCCTGAGTGAAAAGAAATTGTAGAGACTAGAATTGAATGACTCATGAGTTAGGAACCCTCACTGTTAACTAGGTAAGGGCAGCATCACAGAACAAAAACTTGTAGATACTAGAATTGACTGATTCATGAGTTGGGAACCCTCACTGTTAACTAGGTGAGGGCAGCATCATGGAACAAGAACTTGTAGAGAATAGAATTGAATGATTCATGAGTTAGGAACCCTCACTGTTAACTACGTGAGGGCAACATCATGGAACAAGAACTTGTAGAGAATAGAATTGAATGATTCATGAGTTAGGAACCCTCACTATTAACTAGGTGAGGGCAGCATCATGGAACAAGAACTTGTAGAGAATAGAATTGAATGATTCATGAGTTAGGAACTCTCACTGTTAACTACGTGAGGGCAGCATCATGGAACAAGAACTTGTAGAGATTACAATCAAATGATTCACTGGTAACAATAGTTTACCCTAGTCCATAACTTATTTTTACCAACCTGAATAAGATGTAACGGCACAGTAACCACACACACTGCATATGCTGACCTCAGAAGAGCCCGTAGAAGATGCAGAAACTTAAACATAGGACTGTCTGAAGAACTGGATCTTTCTGAATCACTAATAGTTCTCCATAAGGGTGATCCCAAAGAGTGAATGCCAATCCTCAGAATGTTTGGTTGAGCTGGGTTTGATGATGTCAAAAAATTTCCCTTCTTCAGTCTTCTCCAGATCTTATAGAGAACCATTTGATATGGCTGGGGAAGAAGTGTACCACTGAACTGCTGAGGAGACTCCGTGCTTCCCTCACAAATATCATAGGTTTCTATGTCACACTGCTGCATTAATTTACTGTCCATGACCAGGCTGACATCATAGTAATGTCCAAACTGGTGGACAGCAGGAGCAGGCTGAACAAAATACAACAACAAAGAATATTATAGCACATATAAACAAAATGTGTCATATAAATATAAACTTAAAATCACAATATTACACTAAGCAACATGACTTATGTAAAGATTAATTGAAATCCACAATACCAGTTCTCTTTAGAAGTGATAAGATTTTCCTAAGGAACAGTGAAATACAATACTTGTATCAGTATTTACTGCTTTAACCACTTCTGTAATCAGTGTTGTAATACAATACTTGTATCACTGTTACTGCTTTAACACCTTCTGTAATCAGTGTGATACAATACTTGTATCACTGTTACTGCTTTAACACCTTCTGTAATCAGTGTGATACAATACTTGTATCACTGTTACTGCTGTTAAAGCAGTAACAGTGATACAAGTATTGTATTACAACACTGATTACAGAAGTGGTTAAAGCAGTAACAGTGATACAAGTATTGTATCACACTGATTACAGAAGGTTTAACACCTTCTGTAATCAGTGTTGTAATACAATACTTGTATCAGTGTTTACTGCTTTAAGTTAACACCTTCTGTAATTAGTGTTGTAATATAATATTTGCATCACTATTAACTTTTTTAAGTAACAGCTTTTGTAATCTTTTCAATACATGCTGTAAGAAACTTTAGTGAGATGTAACTGATTTATGAGCAGAATTGAATTTTATGTAAGAAAAGTCAATAAAGAATTTAAAACATTTACTGCTGGTAGATATTTTCATTCACTAAATGTTTTATATCAACTACAGGTTTGAAGAAATGTACACACTGACACAGAATATTTATACCTGAACAACTGGAAGATCTGTATATCTCCATGCTATCTTCATAGGTTCTGCACCAACCTGTCGTGACTCTGGTTCAGATTTCCTGTGGGCTGAATTATCAGAGATGGGTGCTGGAAGCCCCTGTGGAAACAAAATTCAATTTCACCAGTAACAGTGTTAGTAAGGCTCTATCCATGATGTATAATCATTTCACTGATTTCCCTCTTCTCAAAGTGGAAACATTTACAATAGAATTTCTACACAGTATCTATGTTCTGTTTAAAATAATGCATAAAACATTATTTAGTTTGTTAATATTTAACTTACCTGAAAATGCATTTCTAACAGATACCTCTTTGGACACAGTAGCTATTCCTCACTGAACAGAGGCTGTTTAAAACATGCACAATTATAGATAAATTTCTATTGATTAAAACAAATGATTCTGTACGAAAAGGAGCAAATATTAGAAGCAGCCTTGGATAAGCTTATGGCAAAAATGAGGAAAAGGAAATTTAGTACAAATTTATCTAACATCTCTACAGAATGTGCAGCCAAGATATGGAAGTCAGACATGAACAATGAAATTGATTCTGTTGGTGATGAAGATTTAAGTCATAATGGAGATCATGATGAGGATGATTTTGATTCTAGCATGTTTGGTAGATGGAAAAATCGCTAAACTATCACTTTTGTTAATAACACATAGTGCAGTAGGTTGTGTTGGCCACATGACACACTACCGTGTGTCTTGATTGGTAACTTAACTAATGTTGTATCTATGTTATTGAATATAATAGAAGGGCTTTTGCCACACCCACCTGTCACATCCTCTCTTTCAGGATTTTTTAATAGTTCTCTCTCTTATGTTTAATTCTATATTATCTATAACCAATAAAAAAGCTAAGGTTTTTATCTGTCAAATGACATACTATATTATGTTGTTTTTTGGACATAGAATTGTCAATTTCACTGTTAGTATAAGCTTATTTCCCATGGATAACGACTAGCTTGGATCAATTTTTAACAGCTCTTGTCGCATAATTAAAAAGCCAGGAAAATTGTGAGAGTTAAGAGGGATATTGTTTGCTTTTTGCATGTTATTCTTCTATGTTCTTTGGTGCATTATTTAATTAAATAAAAATTATTTAGTGCATTACTACCATTAGTAAAAAAAAAGTAGGGTTTAAGTGTCATTGACAACTGACACAAAGAAAAAAAGATTTGGGTAAGTACTTTATTTCTTGTTTTTCATGTTTATTCTTTATTTATTATTATAAAAGTAACTAAAATGTAAAAATAGGGATCTCTTCAGGTTAGATTAGATAAAATAAATAAAAATAATATCAAAAACATGTTTCACGAGGCACATAGGCAAGCAGCTTGTGGGTAACGTAATTAGACAGCGTAACGTGACCTTCACATTCTCCAAGTGAGTTACAACTTATAATGGCATGAATAGTAGTTAGACATGGTTCATAGGGCAATGAAACAATAAAATTTAATTATAAATATATGTATACTGTTACAAGTTTAAGGTCACTTAGGAGAAACAAATGTAGTTTATGTTACAATTTGAGGTCATTTTAGAAAGGAAAAATGGGTAATTTAGATTTATTTTGGTGGTTATGAGGTCTGTCAAATTGACCAATGTTGTATAGAGTTAGGGTAGAGAAAATAACAGATAAGATATAGTTTCATTGAAAGAAACATTTTAAATGTATTTAGGAGGTTTTAGAGATTACACAAATCAAATCTGAGATTTTTCAGATGAAAAAAAAAGTATTTTTAATTTTAACATGAAAATCACTTTTCAAAACAAATACTTGATATATTTACAAACAAATCTTTTTTTTAGTTTATTTAAAATACTTTGCAAAAAATGTGATTTTTTTGCACGTGAAAGACAATGTTTACTGAAAGAATGTCAAATTTTGTAAAGATATACATACTATATTAAAAGTTATTTGTATCAAATCTATAAAGACTTTATACGAGTACAAAGAGGTCACATGGTTGGTCAAATTGATCGAGTCCGTGTTGAGAGAGTTAACAAACATCTAGACTTTTAGTAGTGTTATCACAAAACAACCCTGAGAGTTTCGATATAAATGAACAGCGTATAAATAAAGAGTTTATTTGAGTTGTAATTAGTTGTCTCTGTGCAAGTTCTTTATTCCACATGTAAATGTCTTTGAGTTGGTGGCTTGTGTACTCTGCTCATGACAGCACAACCCAAAATCTAAATAAATTACTTTGTAAGGAGTGTACAGTCAAACACAATGACTAAGCTCATGGGCTGCCCACACGCCTGTTACATGTAGAGATGAGAGTCTCCAAAAGAACTAAAACCTCTCATACAGGAAGTGCAGGAGATGCAAGAGTTGAAGTAACTAAACACTTCATGTCCTGCAGATGAATGGGGATAGTCTGAATCTGACTGAGTCGAGAATTAAAAAAGACTCCAAGGTAGACCAATTATTAGTTTCAGTCAGGAACAATTTGGAAAAGTTGATCAGCTAATCAAGATGAAAAGGAAAGATAGTGAAAAGTTGTAGAGGAACAAGAAATGATAAAAGGGAGAGAGAGAGATGTGGAGGGTTCATGGGTTTTGAGGAACAGAAGTGGACTCACAAGATTGTGAGAGACAAGAAACCACAAAGAAAAGGGAGGACTGATATCAGGTACCCTCAGCTTGAGTCTCCAAGGCATTAGAAGCACCCTCAAAGATTTCATGGTGAAGAATAGGAGCCAGAAGGAGACACTTGGAAATAAGATTTGGGAAGACAACTGGTAGAGAGAAGAACATCACATCCCAGAAAATTCCAACAAAGAAACCAAGTAGGTAGGGACAAGTCAGAAGAAACTCTGGAGGAGTTAGTAGGTCACAATCACTTGAGAGATCATTGTTGTTGCAGCAATTCTCCAGATCAATTTTTCTTTTTGTTAAGTTATTTATTGGCGATATAGCCTAAAACAAACTATGAAAAGGTAGTGCAAATCTCTTGAAACTGATTAAGTTTGTACTTAAAGAAACAGATCTGTTAAAGACAGTGCCATTGGATAAGAATAATGTTAATTTTAAGTGCAAGTGATTATGGGGATCTACTGAGTATGAAGGATGTGTTGTCCTACTACTAGTGGAGGGCTACTGTCACATGATGCATTAGTGCAGGTCACATTATAACATTTCTTAGGTGAGAGATAGCTCAAGGCTAATAGTGTTCACAAAATTGTAAAAGCACACACGCAAGGAATCCCTACTGTGTGTGTGAAGAGAGGAAAGCATATTGTTTTAGAAATCATAATATCATTATCTTTGTCAGGTCTTTGATAACAAATGTAAAAAAAAGTGACAAATATTTATTGGTAACCTTGATTTTCAAAATCATGTTACCATTACCTTTGTTAAGATGAAACATCATTTTCTTCGGGAATTACATTAAAAAAATAAAATCAATTCTAAAATATTTCTGAGTAAAAAACTTGGTGAAATAATATTCAGAATTATATTTATTACTTAAATTTTTAAATGTGCAAAACTTTCATTAGAATTGACTTAAGTGTTAATAACAATTGTCGGAAAATTCAGGTTGGAAATCAAAAGGGAATTATGTCTTTTATACAGTGCCTAATTTCTATAGTAAAAAACTTGTAATATACCTACTTTAAAGTGACTAACTTCTATGGTAACAAGCCTGAGTTATATCTACTTTATAGTGACTAATTTCTATGGTAATAAGCCTGAGTTATATCTAACTTACAGTGACTATTTCTACAGTAACAAGCCTTAATTATATTGTTACGTCTCTGGTCGTTGGTTAATTTTCAGTAGAAATTATTTTCGAAAAACTTCAGCGATACAAGTCCTTTC
>NW_013669506.1:29466-40580 GCF_000517525.1 Limulus polyphemus | reverse complement strand
AACTTAAACACACGCTATAATTCACAACGATTTATACACTTTACTTATGGCTTGACTCGATTATCTGTCTCTATCTCTGCCTTTCTGCAATTCTATCCTTGCAGTCACTTTATCTGCCTGCTTATATACAATAAGAGCACGCATCTAGCAAATGCTAGGACGGTCGACTGGTTCCTTGATTTTTCTAGAACTCCAGCATGCTCCCAGCATCGCGCTACTTCCGCTGTCGTAACAGTATCTACCTTGCAGTGACTAGTTTCTATGGTAACAAGCCTGAGTTATATCTACCTTACAGTGACTATTTCTACAGTAACAAGCCTTAATTATATCTCTTTAACCTTGATTAACTTCTACGTTAGAGAAACAGAATAGGTGAATTTGGTCAATTTGTTATCTTGTTTTTGTGTTGTAAAAACTTGTTTTAAAATTTTTTAACAACACGAAAAAAAGGGGAATCCTGTAAGTTTCATTATGTTTATATAGAGTATATTTAATAATCATTTACTGAAATATTTTCTATAACCTGACAAAATTCTAAATTTGAAAATTTGAGTTCATTCAAAAGGTGGGTATTCTTTCTTGTTGGGTAATGCATGAAGTTTAGTCATGTTAGAAACATTTTTGAAGGCACAACAAGAAACAGTGATTGTTAGGTCGGTTGAAAATAATACTTTCTTTGTTATTTTTAATGTTTATTTTGTAATCAATTCTGTTTATTAATTTAGTTTTGATACTGTATTATAACTATTTGAAATATTCTGACACTGAATGACTGCCACTTCAATTTTTCTGATCCTTCATGGCTACCACTAAGAATTTTCTGACCTTGCATGATTGCTACTATAGAATAGTAAAAATGTAAATGTTAGTTTTCAAATCAGTTAATGTTGGTTTTGATCTCTAAAACACACTGTTTACAGGAAAGATATGCATACCTGCAAGATCTGGGTTGGTGAAACATCTCCTCCTGACAAAAAAAGAGAATGACCACAAACTATTCCTTCAGATATGAAATACTTCAACAGTATCCTTGCATATGCTCCAAAGACATCTTCTTCTAGAATGTTCATAGAATAACTACAGTTTGAGGTATTTCATAAAGGAGATGATAAAATTAAAAATAAACAAAAACTTTTCACTTCATTAGTTTCTTTGCTTCCATTATTTTTAATCTCTTTATAAGAGCATTATAGACAGTGATCAGACCTTCTGAATGTTTTACTTTACATATTTCATTTTTTGAAGGCTTTACTTAACAAGTTTTAGCAATGGATTATTAGAGCTAGGTGGATTAATCAATCAATCTATATAATTGATTACGCATGAACAGCAATCATATTGATTAGTGTCATGTAAATTAATCCATTAATAAAAATTAAGTCACAAAAATAATCAATTAATCAAAATTAACATTTCCAACTATTACCATTTTAATTATTCAAAATCAATTAATCAAAATACTGATTATATAAATTCTCACAAAAATATCAACTAACTGAAATTAGTAAAAGAGCAAAATATATTTCAAAGCACCACACATATAATTGAAATTAGTGTTTTTGATTATTACTGTTTTTGACTATACCCAGAACTGATCAAATTGATGATTAAATCTAGTTTTAAAAAAATAATCAACTAATTGAAATTAAGTTCCCAATTTTTACCATTTTTGATTATTCAAACTATCCAAGTAATTTAAATATTGCTATTATGTTTCTCTGTTGTTAAGCACAAAGCTATTTAATGGGCTATCTGTGCTCTACCCAATTTTAGTCTTACAAGTTGTTTTTACTTCAAGTATGCTTAGCTCTGATGATACAGTTAGAGAAAGGGCTTGTGAGTTAGAAACCTCAGGTTTGATTCCTGTTACGAAACTTGCTTGCCATGTCTTTGTTATGTCAAAGTTATTAAGGCTATACACCCCTGTTATTAATGTTGAACTACTGACTATAAGAAAGGCAATTAGCTGCCAGCCAGTTGTATAAACCATGGTTTGAGGAACTCTTTTAATCAATTAATGAGGCCATAAATTAATCGATTAGCAAATATAGTAATTTAGTGAAGGTGTTATGAAACAAGCTGAGTATTAAGTAAGATATTTAACAAATTAATAAATAAACACTGAAGCAGAAGAAATAAAGTGACGAGAAAAAGGAACTTAGAAAGGTTAATAAAGAACTGTTATGACAGCGTAATACACGCGATGCTGGGAGCATGCGCACTAGAGTTTCTCAAAGGATCGTGAATTTGCCTGACAGCTCAAGTGTGATCTAGATGCCCTCTTTTTTAGTATATATAAGCCTGGAAAAGAAAGTTAGCGGCAGATAGATAATTGAGTAAAGCAAATGGTAGGCACCGTAAGCGAAGTGTGTGAATCACTGTGATATATAGTGTGTGTTATAAAAGTTAAGTTCAGAGTGATGAGGTATGAACTCACTGTGAAATTACTGTGTATTGAGGAAGAATAAACTGGGTTAATCAAGAAAGGACTTGTATCGCTGAAGTTTCTCAGAAAGAATTTATACTGGAAATTAACAAACAAGAGGATACACAAAATAACTTAAAAAGAAAGGATGTATAACAATTAAATATAGATTGAATACAAGAAAGTATACCAATTAAATCTAGATTGAATAAAGTTAAACCAATATCAAAAAGGATGGGAAGTATGTATGTATACCAATTAATTATAGGTTAAATATAAGTATGTATGTACACCAATTAAATCTAGGTTGAATAAAGTTAAACCAATATCAGAAAGGATGGGAAGTATGTATGTATACCAATTAAATCTAGGTTGAATATAAGGAAGTACACCAATTAAATCTAGGTTGAATAAAGTTAAACCAATATCAAAAAGGATGGGAAGTATGTATACATATACCAATTAATTATATGTTAAATATAAGGATGTACGTATACCAATTAAATCTAGATTGAATATAAGGATGTATGTATACCAATTAATTATAGGTTGAATATAAGGATGTATGTATACCAATTAATTCTAGGTTGAATATAAGGATGTATGTATACCAATTAAATCTAGGTTGAATATAAGGATGTATATATACAAATTAAATCAAGGTTGAATACAATGATGTATGTATACCAATTAAATCTAGGTTGAATATAAGGATGTATGTATACCAATTAAATCTAGGTTGAATATAAGGATGTATATATACAAATTAAATCAAGGTTGAATACAATGATGTATGTAAACCAATTAAATCTAGGTTAAATATAAGAATGTATATAAGATGTATACATATCAATTAAATCTACGTTCAACATATGAATGTATATATACCAATTAAATCTAGGTTGAATACAAGGAAGTATACCAATTTAAAAAGAAAAACTTGATTGTTCATCAATGTGTCTATGTAGTCAATTGTAATGTATAATTTCTGTAAAACAAAGTAATCTATAGATGTGATATTGTATTAGAATGTAGGTAGAGTTTATAGAAAACACAGCTATCCATGTGATTCTTGAGCAAAGCCCTCCACCAATAGGCGTGCAACACATACCCATGAGAAAAAAACTCCTATGTATTTGCACATGAGAACTTCATTCTTTGATGAGGCATGGAAAAAAAAAGGTGCACCAGAAGTGGGAAGGATGAGGCAAATGTGTGTGTGCAAAGGTGTGTTATCTATCAGAAATACATTTTCAGATAAGGATAATGTTAACTTGAAATGATACACCTCCACACACAGTTTAGCTAGAGTCCCACATTAAAGTGGTGGAGGAGATAGTGCAAAGTTTTACCTAGATGAAATCCTATCAAAAAGCACCCTCAGAAAGTCCATGGAGTGTGATACCTGATGTCAGGGGCTTTATACAGGTACACCTATGGGAGACTACATTTAATCTCTTCCAAGGTATACTTATCATCCAGGAAAATAAAGAGACAAATTAGTCCTATAACTTGCAGGGATGGACGAAATAAGAACATGGCATTCCAAGTACTTTCACAGAGAGATCGGAGAGCTAATATGTGTAGTGTGGTTGGGGCACGTACAGACTATACCTTGTGTGCCACCTCAACCTTAACATCAGACTTTATTGGACTGACACCAGCTGCAGGAAGAGGGCACGGTAGGTTAGTGCATGCTTGCCTCAACTCAACTGAACAGATGATGTTTGCAGGAGGAGGACCCATTATCATATTTTGTGCTCATCTCAAATCACCTGAAAAGACAAAGGCTGCAGGAGCAGGGAATAACTGGCATGTGTTATATGCATAGCTATATATGGGGTGACCTGTGATACACTGACAGTATCACCCCCCCACTTCCCACTATATTGGTGCTCAATTGTGTACCACCCCAGTATACAAGTCCAATTGGTGAAGGTTTTTCATGGTCCACCACCCAAGCAGCTAGAAACTGATAAGTGGCAGAGGTCTTCCATGCTCCACTTGATGAATGAAGGGGGGGGGGAGATTTGTGGTGTGAATGTCAGGATCCCCATCAGTCCTTCAGTCTGGAAAGGTCTTGTGATGGAGACAGTGCAATGGGTGACTGAAAAAAAAAAACTATTTTGAAAAGATGGTGCTGGCTTTATCCATGATAGTCCAAAAAAGTAAATATATTGTTATACCATGAGAATATCTCAAGTGGTCTTGCGGAACACCCCATCTCACAGTGGGCATATACAGAACCAGGGCAGATGGTATGAGCGCTTTCTGTGGTGCTCAATGCAGACTTTGGGAAACAGGTATACTCTGAGAGGCACCACCACCACCCACCTGTCAAGATCCTATGAATACATAAGGGGCCCTGAAAGGGAAACAGTACACATTCTTTTCAAAGACAGTGGGATGATAGAAGAATGTGTACCTGTGGAAGCCAAACATCAACAGGAGATAAAACAGCCAGAACACCTCCACCAACCAAGTAGCCATAGGTAGAAATGGAGGTATTGGAAGAGGAAACATCCGAGAATGGCTACTAATTTAAGGAAATAGTCTGAGAAAAGGAACACCAAATGTGTGGAGAGAGTTTACATGCCTGCATAGAGGAGCTGATCCTAGGACCAGAGAAGAAGAAATGGAAGAAAACAAGACAAATCAAATGCAAAGAAATGTAAAATAGTATGCCAAAATCCCCAACTCAAGTTAAACATACCAACAGGAGGAGGTAATGGACACAACAAATAAAAGGAGAAGAAAAGAGGTCTTTAGAAAAAAGGAGATTCATGAATAGGCATATCTAACAACCCAATAGGTCATGGGAGATGATTCAATAGCCAAGAGGAAGAAGGGAGGAAGATAGGAAAGAAGTATGGGCAACCTCCTGAGCAGTGAAAGACTAAGAAAGGAAAGATTGGACCAGGTAGAGGGATACAGAAGTGTAGTAGAAGAAGGTGCAAGAAGAACCATATGATAGACACCCAAACAGAAGAAGGATGAAACAGGAAAGGATAAAGAAATGGTAAAAAAAGCAGGAAGCCAAGGTGTCAAATGGGGCATGCATCAGATCAGGTAATGCTCAATAAGGTCTCAGTCAGGCATGACAGAAGAGTGAAGAGAACAGTGGAGAAAGAAGGAATGGAACAAGGGAAGAAACACATCATGGTACTGGGAAAGGAGAAAGTCCACAGACAAGGCTTCCTGACAATTAGTAGAAGAACAGACTGAAAAACCAATGACAAGTAGTCAAGGAAAAAAACAGGCAGAAAGATGGTCACAGGATGACTTCCAGGAGGAAAGTGTTGGAAATATTAATGACAAAAACCAACCACAGTCACCAACAGGGAAAGGTGGAAGACGGATGACAAGAGAAATGACACAAAACCAGAAAGTTCAGCCTGACACGAGATAAATTGGACAAATTCCATGTGCTTACTGGAGGTAAGATTATCCTTGATGAAGAAGGGATCTGTGAGTGTGAAGTAAAAGAGAGAGTAAATTGAGGGAAGGAAGGGGGTTCAAATGTCAGTGGAAGAAGGCTGAACTGGGCAAAGAGGTGTTGACAATAGGACTCAAGAAGAAAAGTAGTGTCTAAAGATGAGGGCAAGAAGGAGTATATCAATAGGGGAAGAAAGAAAAAGGTCAGACCAGGGTAGGCTGAGAAAATTGACAGAGAGAGCTGAAGGATGAGGAATAGTGGACCATAAGGAAGGAAACCTGGAGATGAAGGGTGGTAAGTGTATCCAAGAGCAAATCCCATAAAATGCTTGGGGTGTAGAATGTGGACTGGCCAAAAGAGGTGGTCTGCCATCAAGATATAAACTTTTGGCAAATAATAGGCAAGAAGGTCAGACAGATGTGAATGGACCCAAATCTGTATATATAATGCCCAAAAAATAGTTGGTGCAAGAATTGACCATGTAAGACTGAGTGAAAGATAATAAAGTGACCTACTAGTAGGGGTAGGAATGAGTAAATGCACCTTAACAGAGAGAGAAGCATAAAAGAAGGAAGAAATCCTGTTTGATGGGCAGTAAGCGATTGGAGGAAGTGGTATGTGAATGGTCCAACCACCAATACCCCAAGGAGATGCTCACAAAGGGAAAAATTTACCTGAAGAATGAAAACCACAGGTCTAATAAGGTCCATAGTTGGAGACACATCAGTACTTTCTCCAAAGGAATGAGGAGTTCTAGAGAAAATACTGTCCCTAATAGCAAAATAATCTCCCATGGAGAATTAGAATGAGAAGTGTAAAAGCTGGTAGTCAGATATGCCACAGCTTACAGATGAAAAAAGTAAGGTAAATTCAGTTGAGACAAGAGAAGAAAAAACATCCAAAATTACTAAACACTGAATGGGTGTAAGAAAGAACAGAGATCACAGGATAAGAACACCTCCACCAACCAAGTAGCCATGGGTAGAAATGAAGATAGGGAAAGAGGAAACATCCGAGAATGAGTACTAATTTAAAGAAATAGTCTTAGAAAAGGAACACCAACCCCAGGCCATGAATATATCCAGCGAAGGCCCACATGATGCCAATTAATATAAGATGGGCCAATGCTAGATTGAAGAGAAAAGCAAAGAACAGGAGAATACAAAAAAGGAGGAGATACAATAAATAAAGGGAGGACAGCCCGAGAAAGATGCATAGGAAGGTATCTGACACATCAACTGTCGTCAACTGCACACAGGGTAAAAAAGATCATAGATGGGGTCAGAGGGAGGTGAAAAGGAAATGGGAAGAATGGCTACTAATTTAAGGAAATAGTCTGAGAAGAGGAACACCAACCCCAGGCCATGAATATAGCTAGCGAAGGCCACATGATGCCAATTAATATAAGAGGGACCAATGCTAAATTGAAAGGAAGAGCAAAGAACAGGAAAATACAAAATAAGGAGGAAATACAATAAAGAAAGGGAGGACAGCTCGAGAAAGATGCATAGGAAGGTATCTGACACATCAACTGTGGTCAACTGCACACAGGGTGATAAGGTGAGAAAATACAAGTAATAATAATAATAAAGAACATAGGCAAAGGATAAGGACAGAAAAAACCTGAGAAGAAAATCCAGAAAGAGATTGAAAGGTTAAGGCAGTCTCACAAAAGGTAAATTACTACCCAGGGCAAAGTAGTTGCAGTATGTAGTTCAACTGATCATTTCCAACTGTTGAGAAAGAAATATGGCTGACAGGACAGGAATAGGAGGTCCATTAAGCATGTGGTGAAGCAATACACTTTGAACAATGGCTGCAATGATCCTGATAGTCAACAAGCCTCCAAAAGCCACAAAGGAAATAAGGCCTAAGTGTGAACAACACTAAACACTCAAAACTAAATATAAACCAATGTCTTTTGAGAATTCATGATAAAAATTAAAACTTTTGGAATAAATGCTTAAAAACAAAAATCCAAGTTTCCTTAATTATGCAAATCTTATGAAATTGAGCACAAACTAAAACATTTTAAACACATATGGTCAACACAGTGCTGAGGAGAAGAAGAGAGTTGTTCTGCATGGAGGTGTGTCACCCTCCTATTGGTGGATGGCTTTGCCACATAATTACATCATCATGCAGTAGTGCAACTCATGTTAGATCATGATATTAGGTGAGAGTTGACTCTAGGTTAGTGGCATGCAAATCTCTAAGGCAGACGTGAGGTGAAGATAGCTAAACAGTGTGAACAGGTGTGTTATTGTTTTGGAAGATGCAATAATGTCTAATTGTTACATCAGCAACTTTATAAGCTGTCTGGGTTTTGCATCAGACAATTTCTGGCTATAAACAGAAGTTCATACTGAGGATCAGTTTGGAAGCCTTCTGCTACAATGTGCATGTGATGCTATCATGGCCAAGAGTTGCAAATTTACTCCTTGGAAACAGTCATTGCAGTCATTGTTTCTCTATGAAAAGAGGGATTTTAGAGAAGGCAGACTGCTAGAAGAATTAAATTTAACCAGTCTACTATGACTTGCCTGGTACAGATATATATACATATAGACTGACTGTGTGAAGTGGAAGAAGGAAAAGGGTAAAAAGAAAGTTTCCACAGCAGCTGACAATTGTGTTCTGAAATGCAATGAGCCTGTAGAATCATCAATTGTCTTCCACAGATCTCCACAGGTTTTATATCATTGCTTCAGGTGAAGAAATATCTTTGAACAAAGAAGATCAAGACACTATGCTGGCCAGGCAACAGCCCAGATCTCAACCCTATCAAAAACTAATAAGTAAAAAAGTGCAAGAGAAGAAACCAAGAAGTATCTTGGAACTGTAGGAAGCCCTGATCTACATGTAGCATCATGAACTCACAATTGTTTACATTTAGTCCCTTGTGATGTCAAACAGTTATCAAGACCAGAGGAGGCACAACCAAATATTAAAACAAGAAACAAACTATGTGACCACTTTTTGTGATAACCATAATGATCATCAAACTTTATACTAATTAGTAAAGAAAGAGAAAGTTTTCTGAAATTTAGAGTAAATAAATGAATGGAAGTTCTTTCACAAGTACTGAAGCCTTCCAAGACACACTACTGTACATAAAACTAGAAACTCACTGTGATTAACCTAGTTAAAACTCATACCAGCTTTACATTTGGTTTGGTAATATAACACATTACTTCAAAAATTTTGTGACTTATCTGTAGTTTGTAAAAACACACATTACTTTGAACATTTTGTTACCAGTTTTTATAGCTTATAAGATCACAAAGTACTTCGCACAATACCATACATTAAAAGTAAAAAAACAAGATTTTTTATACAATGAAAGCTAAATATTTGTATCAGTTTTTCTAGTTTTGGTAACATACTTAGCATCATCAGAGTTCATGAGAACAGTGTTAGCATATATTAAACTTCATCTGTTGAAATGGTAAGTTCATTTCTAAAAGAAGGTCAGGAGATAAGAAGAGGTAAACAGTGAATAAAGGGATACTTAAGACAAGTTTTTCTAATAGGACATGCTTTGATTGGTCATTTGTTTCTACTTATTCACAAAGATCTGTTGTTAATTATGTAGATACTTTATCTTAAGTGTGATGTTTTCATATTTTTTTCATCATAATTACCACCACAGTTACAGAAATGTGGCTAAGAGTAATAAAAGCTTCAGGATATGCAGATGACACCTTCCTGGTGTGGGAACACAGTAATGAAACCTTTAAGGAGTTTTAAACTATATGCATGGTAATGATAAAGGAAGTGTATTTACTATGGAGTTCAATAAATATAAATTAACCTTTTCAGATGTTTTCCTTAAAAATTGATGGTAATAAGTTGAAATTCTGTGTATTTCAAAAAACCTTTTATGTCAGCATGCCACCATATTATAGCTCCAATCAACCTTTAAGTCAAAAACAAAGCACATTTTACACATATGCTTGGCATGCTATAATATATGTTCTGATAAGATACATAATAAGCAAAACAAAAATGCACTTAAAAGCAGTAACAGTGGACAGAGGTTATGACCCTTTCATTGATGACAGAGCTTTCCATTAAATACATGACAAACATCTACAAGTTAGATACTCTAAATTAACTCCATCAAAATCATCTCAAAATAACTGGATTAGCATGCTATATTTTTGGAAAAACTGCTCAAGCATTTGGTTATATAGAAGTTTTCATTTATCAAAACCAAATTCCTAAACACTTACAAACAAAAGATTGAAGACAAAGATGGTGTTCATACAATCAGTTGTAGTTGTGGTATAATGCATAAAGAAAAAACATGGATAAAATTAAAAACAAAATTAACAGAACACCAGTACCATATATAATATGGTAACATAATTGTAGTTGAACATTTCTTGAACTGTAATGGTAATGATAATTAGAATGATGTGAATATTTTAACAGTCAAATAAAAAAATTGGGAAAAATGTAATAGAAAGGATTTTCATAATTAACAACATCTGAGTTCATAAATAGAGATAATGGACCAATCAACGTGCTCTATTGGAAAAACTTTGTCACATATTTGTTTAGTTTGTAATACCTTAGTGATGAACTAAACAATTTAAGTAAAGAGTCTACTTTATAAAACCATTTTAGTACATCACTGGGATGTACAATAATTTTAATACATCACCATTTGGAATGTACAGTCATTTTAATACATCACCATTTGGAATGTACAGTCATTTTAATACATCACCATTTGGGATGTACATTCATTTTAATACATCACCATTTGGGATGTACAGTCATTTTAATACATCACCATTTGGGATGTACATTCATTTTAATACATCACCATTTGGGATGTACAGTCATTTTAATACATCACCATTTGGAATGTACAGTCATTTTAATACATTACCATTTGGGATGTACAGTCATTTTAATACATTACCATTTGGGATGTACAGTCATTTTAATACATCACCATTTGGAATGTACAGTCATTTTAATACATCACCATTTGAGATGTACAGTCATTTTAATACATCACCATTTGAGATGTACAGTCATTTTAATACATCACCATTTGGGATGTACAGTCATTTTAATACATCACCATTTGGGATGTACATTCATTTTAATACATCACAGTCTGGGATGTACATTCAATTTTAATACTATCACAGTTCTGGATAGTACTATACTATTTAATACATACACTATTGGTATAGTACTATTACTATTTAATAACTATACTACTAGTTAGTATAG
>NW_013669506.1:27244-29445 GCF_000517525.1 Limulus polyphemus | reverse complement strand
TGGGTATGTACAGTCATTTTAATACATCACCATTTGGGATGTACATTCATTTTAATTACATCACAGTCTGGGATGTACATTCATTTTAATACATCACAGTCTGGGATGTACATTCATTTTAATACATCACTATTTGGGATGTACATTCATTTTAATACATCACTGTTGATGTACAATCATTTTAATACATCACTGTTGATGTACAATCATTTTAAGAAATCACTGTTTGGGATGTACATTCATTTTAATACATTACTGTTTGGCTAGATGTTTTCTGAAAAATGTTATGCAAAAATCTTTTAGTTAGTTGTTTTCAGAGAAAGTAAAATAAGATAAACTTACCTATCAACATTACAGTTCCAACTGCAAGACCTCCTCCTATAGTTAAAAATATAAATAAACTGTATTATTAATAATAACCTAGCTAAGATTTTGTAATGTCTGTTGATAAAGAATGATCCTAACTGAATACAAAGATACAGTATTACTCTTGAGATGAATAAAAAATTGACAAACTGGTCTTCAGTAGCGAGAAACTTCCCTGATTACTCTGGGATGATGGAAATTAAAAACAAACAAACTAGTCCTGTGTTAATACATTATGAGATATATGAAAAATACTGTTCCAGTTCAAAATGAATTAGATGCTTTGAAAAATCAGAATTAGCATTCTCACATGAAAACTTCCATCATAAGCACAAACAAATATGTTAATTGGGATAAACTTAATTGTATTTTAAACTAAAGATGTTTTAAATAAGTAAACTTTAATACAAAAATTAGATTTCAAATATGTATATGGCATATTTTTATATTAATAAACTTTTTTATGTACAAAGTAGAAGCTATTATTTTTGAATTATCATTAACTTCAGATCAAAGCAAGCTATCTACATAGACCAGAATTAAAAATTAGCTCAATAATTAATTAAATCCCATTCCTAGTACATTTAATTGTATCCAATGACACAAAACAGATTTATAATGATGAGAGTGCACTGATTTACTAGTTGGATACTCTCATTACTGTCAACATTATTGGCTGTAAATCCAATACTACTGCATAAGGCTTAGCTAATGCTAACATTTGCAAGTAAGGAAAATGCTAACTTCAGAAAAACTACTCACCTCTCTGTGTGAGAAGAGGTAAGCACCTATCAGTACCCTAGTGCAATAACATCCTCAGTATAATAAAATCGAAGGATAGCGTAAGAGAAAGAACCGTATTAATCTGCAAGTACCTCCATCATGACCCATAATATGGATGGAGGAACAAAAGTATAACTGAGTGAGGAAACAGAGACACCTATAATACATGTGTGAGGACTTATGTTGATTGGTTTAGCTCTGAATCCAAAACTCAGCCACTGGGAACTGACATCCATGTGGGGGTAGGATAAGGGACTTCAATCGAAGGGGATGAATGGCAATTTTGCTGGCTCACTCCAAAGCTACAACACCCCCTCAGATAAATCTGTTCAGAGATGAACCATCAGACTGGGGGACGCTCACTCCACAGCTACCACATCCTCTCGGATAATTCCATACAGAGATGGAGATCAGATTGGAGGACATCTTGTCATCTAAACCAGCAGAATATCACTGCCCTACTCTCAAGTGAATGGTTTATCATTATCACATTCAGGAGGATGCCTCCATGGTCCATCACCCCAGCAACTTGGAACTGGAAAGTGGTAAGGACTTCCATACTCCACTGGAAGAAAAGGGAAGAGAAAATGCAATAGAGAGTCTAGAGGAATGACAACACCAGAAACAGTGCAATGGGTGACTAAAAAAAACCCTATTCTGAAAAATAGACCATACCTAATTTATTCAATATAAGGAATGGCAGAGATGGGCAGCTATCCCCTTCTGCTTTACCCATGAAGTTCATGGGTGAGTAAGGTCCGGAATGGGCATACTAATGAAGCAAATATATCTTGAGGAAAACCTACAAGCAATATGGTGGAACACCCCATCTCAACAGTGGCCATGGAAATGATAATTGTTAAGTCATCATGATCTTACAGTGTGGATTTGACTAGTTTAAGTATACCTGGACAGGCATCGCTCACCACAAAGCAGAATCCATAAAGAAAAAATAAAAGGGGTATGACCCCTGAAAAATAGGAGTATATATATATATATATATATATATATATATATATATAACAATAATATACTACTACACTACGTCTACA
>NW_013669506.1:19005-27223 GCF_000517525.1 Limulus polyphemus | reverse complement strand
CGACCTAACCAACAAACAACGAAGAACAAACAACTAAAAGTAAAAAGTAAAAAGGTAAAGGTACGTACCGTACTAAATAAGAAGTATATATATATATATATATATATATATATATATATACACAAAAAAGATATTTTACCCAGTCACAGTCTCACCAACGAGTGAATGATGGTACCCCGATAAGGAAGAAACAGCTACCCAAAGCAGAGAGTTGGAGATGAATGTATGAGATGTAGTCCTAGTGTTCAATAGTCAAAGTACCTCCAACAGATGACAGGGTTGATATGCAGAGAAAAAGAAAGTGCATGATTGGAGTGAAGACATCAGGAATTGACGAAGAGAAGGAGACAAGGAATAAACAACCAATCAAATCACAATCTGAACCTAATGGGTAAGGGAGGAAGGAAAAAAAAAACACAGACAAAGGAGTGGTGTAAGAGAATGAAACTGTGGTAAATGAATTTAATGAAAAGAAGCATTGAAAGCAATGAAGCAACCCACAGCATGTACTGAACAGAGAAGGTAATCTGGATCCGACCGAGAATAAAGGTGGAAGATGAAAAGAAATAAAAAAGTGGAAAAGAATATACTATATGAGCCCCCAAAATGTAGATTAATAAAATCAATCCAGAACAAAAAGAACATATATAGCCAAAACAGCCAAGAAATCCAGACCTGTGCTGGCAAAGAAGGATCAATCAGAAAGACCTGACTCAAGTGACATGGAGAAACAAACATTTTGGGAAGAAGACTGAAGGAATGAGAAAAAAAACTAAAGTTATAAATTGGATCTAATCCTGTCTGAACTTATTGACAGCCAGGACAAGTGGATGATAAACCAGAGACCAAAAACAAAAGAGGTAACTTGGAATCAATAAAAGATTCAAAAACTTCACTTGGAGGAGTACCTCACATGAGGAAGAGCCACCAAAAATTTGAGGATCGAAAGGTCACTCCTTGGGAGAAAGTTTGCTAGGGCTGCAACAAGGACAAAAGCACCGGGAACATGACACTCCAGATCACGTATGTCAAGTTTGTGGGTTCAAAATAAGAAATCCACTGTCTACCAGAAAGGGAACATGATTGAGTGTCTCATTGGTAAGTGATATAAGCCACCAGTCAAACAGTCGGAATGAAACAATTAGTCAACTCTGGACAAGAGGAAGAGAGTCAACTAAAACACATTGGTCTAGCGGAAGTACCAGGGTGTTAACGTGATAAGACTTTTCATCTGTAGACCATTGTCCTGAAGCCTCCTACTTATCAAACCGAGCTCCCCACCTTTGGAGATGAGCATAATGGAAGAGAAATGATCCAAAAGAGGGGGAGAAAGCAGTAAACCTGATGTTTTGGGGGAAATGTTCAACCACCAATGTATATAGTCGGAGAGGAAAGGATGAACGTTAAGAGGAAAATCCAACGGAATCCTAACAACAGACCATGGGTCATGCTGCATCTCCTGAAAAGATTGCAAATGTGCTAGACTCAAAAGGAGAAGTGCTCCTATACAAACCAAATCCCCCAATGCATTAGAACCTCATTAGCAGTAAGATAGTGAACTGTGATGACCTGAATAATAGAAAACTCCATAATGCATTTGAGAAGGAGAATAGATGGTCCTGATGGAAGGAGGTGTTTAAAAGTACACTTCCCAAAGAGACTAGAATGTGAGGTATGTAACAGGGAAATCCAACTGTTCAAGTTGACTGTGGAAGGAGTAGACGAGTATGTTAAGACTATCCCCATTTGGAAAGAGCTAACCGAAGCTAGACATCCAATTAATGGTGTTGGTAAAATCCCTCAAAACATCGAAGTTGGGTAAAACACAGACCACCCAACAAAAGATATACAGAATCAAAACAAGTCCAAAGGGCAAGGCATGAAACAAGTACTGAATCATGTGGTGAAAAAAACCTATGATAGCATCCCAAGAAATGTGATCAAGGACTACATAATAAAACAAGGAAGTGATTGAGGCAGGATCAATTGATCAAGAACTCCAATCAGCATCAAGCATACATGATGAATGGAGAAACCCATAGGTAGGATGAAAAGGTGCTGGACATGTAAAATGAATAAAGATGATAATATCTCAGAATGAAACAAAAGAGAAACCAAAAAAAATTTGAATATAGCATCACAGATATCCCACGTGATGCTAAATGTACAGGAGTAGCCCCAAAAAATGGACCGGTGGAGAAAAAGAGCTGACCATAAGTACCTATTAGCAGTCGATGGTAAACAAATGGTAGTGTCCCACCCTAGAATATCCCAAAAGCAAAGAATCCATGTGTGTAGGAAAAAACTGAAGATGGCAAATGCCCGAACAAGGAGGGAAGAAGGTGTCCCAAGAAAATCCCTAAATATAAGAAAGGAGGTGTAAGGTAAACATTACTTGTAGGAGAGTCGATAGGGTAATACGAGGTGGAAAAACTGGATAGTGGATAAAATGGATAGGATTAACAGAGATCCGAATAACACATAACCAAGAAAAAAATATGCCTGATGGTAAGCTAGAGCAAAAAGAATCAAAGCCTGTGTATGGCGAGGCTTGCAAGTACCCACCCTCAAAAGAGAGCCAAAAATGATCATCATTATGAAACAATGTGAGGAGAAGAAAGGGAATATACTGTGAAATGTGTTTAAAAAAAAACAAAAACAGATAGTCCTAGCTGATTCTGCAATAGATGCCTGGGAAAGCAATCCATGATCAGGTGGAGGAAAACTGACAAAATATAGGTTGTTTGAGATGGGTTCAACTGTTGTAGGAGGAAGGTGAGCAATATTGGGAGCAGGTAGGGTGGATCCCAGCCACCAGATGCCCTCACAAACAAAATTAATGGTAATAAATATAAACTACAAATGTTAAGAAATTGTGTAGTGAAATAAACATATGTATTGGATGTGTTATTTAAGATATTTAACCTAATTATCAATTAACTCGTAAGTAGAACTACAGGTAAACTGAAAATAACAAACACTTGTTAAGCCCAATCAAATAATGCAGGACAAAGAATATCACTAAGGACTAAATTAGAAACCCTAACAATAAATATTTACAATATGGGGAGAAGTTTATGCGGACCCCGGCTCAAGGGTTCCACACAAACCAAGTGAATATGAAGAAGTATAAAAGATAAATAATGACGAAAATGAAATAGATGTTACATTGTGCAATTAAGTAAGTGTATATCAACAATAACATATGTATGAGACGTGATGTATGGAAGAAAACCAATATAGTTAAACTAATGATTGATATACCAGTAAGATAAATTACAGGTAATTCTAAAATAAGAAAGATACATGGTAAGCCTAAGCGAATGGTATAGGACAAAGGATACAACTAAGCCTAATTTTGAACCTGAAGTATTGACCAATCTAAAGAAACTTATATTACGGAACCCAAATAATTACAGATAATAATGTTAACAATAAAAGTATTCAAAAACTATAACAGTATAATGTTTTATTTTTCCAAAGTTGGCTGTCAGTATTTCAAAATATTAACAATAAAAGTATTCAAAAACCATAACAGTATAATGTCTTATTTTTCCAAAGTTGGCTGTCAGTATTTCAAAATATTAACAATAAAAGTATTCAAAAACCATAACAGTATAATGTCTTATTTTTCCAAAGTTGGCTGACAGTATTTCAAAATGTGTGGGCCCCCAAACTCTAGTTGAGGACCAATGAAGGTCAGCTCATTGGACAATCACTCTTCTGATGAATTCAAGCCAATAATTTCCCTGTGGAGTACAGTCATCTGAAACCTGTGTAAATGTGCTGATAGAACATATAACCTCCAAAGTGGTAACTTAGAATTTAAAATGAATAACCAAACGCAACTGTGTTGGCAGAAATAAAAACAAAAGTATTTGTAATGAGGAAATACGTTCCGAACCCGGGTAGGAATATAAAATAATTCCACTTCGGAATAACTCAAGTTACAAATATCACTACTGTATAATAAATAGTAAACTTGTTGAGAGAAATTGATACAAAGATATGAAAAAACAAAAATCACTCTAGGAAAGCACAAACTAAACATTACAACATGAGTACTGCCAAACGAGAAGCAATAGTTTGGTAGAATCGAATAGAGGGAAGCACGTGTCAGGAAAGTGTGTCACACTCTTATTGGTGGAGTATTTTTGCATGATGATTTACATGCAAAATACATTTGGACCAGTTGATTGTAAGGTACGTGGGAGCTCAAGGCTTGTGGCATGCAAAAACTTTTTGTATATACAGGGCAGCACTGAATGAGAATAGCTATTTATGTGAGTAGAGGTAATGTTCCATATTGGAAAACAGCATCAGAAGGGGAAAGTCCATGGAGTGCGACATCTATGATGTAGGGGGTTGCCTAGTGGTACATCAATCAAAGAGAGTTTGCATCAGTCTCAAGCAAGAAATAATCTTTGCCAATGAATTCATTTATTGTTAGGAAACTGGGTATATATATATATAAAAAAAAGTGTCACAAGTCTTTTGCATGGTTCTAAGGTATATCACATTATTTCACAGCTAGACAGCTGAGTATGTAGTATGGCTAGGGTCATTCTGTATCTGAGAAATACTTACATCAGCTTTTCGCTATAATAATCAGGTACAGGGAGAACCATTCCAGACATATTTCCCAAGGCAAACTTAAGATCCATTCAGCTGAACCTGACCACCAGGAATGGCCTGGTTCATAATGTAATTGTCTCGTACAACATTATTAGGTAACATTTCACCAATAATTCACAAGTGAAGGGTGCATCCACTTGGTCTTGAAACAGTGGGATTGCATCACTCGATGAGGAACTCCCCATATCAACCTCCCATAGCGGTTGGGGCTGGGAAATTAAGGGTTCTCCCATACCCTACTAAAAGAAATAGGGAGGAGGAATTTATGTTGGGAAAAACAACAGATAAGTAAATGGACTGCGCATCAAGCAAAACCATCTAAAATTAGCTCCTACAATGACAGACAGTGCAAATGGTTATTACAAGTAAAGACCACAGGCACGAGTCAGGTGTGAGGGCAGGCACACATCAAGTGCTGCCTTCTTTCTTTCAATGGTATGGAAGACTATATAGACAGCACCAAAGCATTCTTGCAGTAAAACCCATCTTAACAGTGACCATGAGCAGGGGTGGATGAGCATTTTCATACCTTCCCCCCTTCTCACCCCATGTGGATTTCAGGTAAATACTCCCAGTGAGGTGATGTTGGCCACAAGGTGGGTTCCATTGGCATTAAGTGATGTACAGAAAAACCTAGGAACTGCAAGGAGTGAGCATCACAGAAAAACTAATAATATTCACCTCATGAGAGCTTCTGAAAGACTGAAGGATGGTGGGTGAATGTAGGCAAAAGTCAAAAGTATAAGAAACCTCTATGTGATACAGATGTGTTAGATGTCATCCACATTTTGGCAAAGGGAGTTCACAAGTGTGCAAATAGAGCGAGCCTAGCTTCCACAGGACTGAAGTCAAAAGATGGCACACAAAACATCTTCATGAACCCCAATGACCAGCCTTACAAGAAGGGAAATGGTAACAAGAGGCAATAAGATGAGGAACAGGTGAGTGCGAAACCCCAAGCAACTCTGGAGGACAGGAAACCTGTTTGGGGTAACCCCGACTTGATAAGGAGGGAAACCAGGAAAAACTGCTGGTGAGCAGCTGTAGCCCAAGATTCCAAAGAATTACGAATGAGACAGATGTGTTGGAGATAAGAAGGAGGGAGGTTTATACCCAAAACTAAGGAATCCTGACCAAGCAATTCACAAAAATAAGGAAACCATGTAAACAAGGGCACAGCAGTAAGATAGATAGAGGCCAAGGGCCCAAGGTGGTAAATAAATAGGTATGACTGCCTTTATCAAAATTGTCAAAATCGTGACAGAGAGCCTCTGAGAGAATGTAGGGCATAGCCAAACAGTGACAGAGCTGTATGATGGTAAATGAATGCGAGTAGATTAGGGATAAGACAGAAAAGGGAGTGTCACATGTAGGAGAAAGAGAGAGTCTAAGGACTGAGATTTGAGAAAAGCAGAAAATTAATGACCACAGGCAATAGAAAAGTCATAAAAGCAAGGAAATCGAGGATAATACAGGTCAATGTATAGTTAGGACAGAAGGGCATCACCATGAACACAATTTCTGGGGAGGGGAGAGAAAATAAAATCAGAAGAAACAGGCTAATGAAGCAAAGCAGACTAACACTTATCAAAAATTCTAAAGAAATACAAATTTTTACATAACTGATTAATCAGAGTTGAAAAGGGAGAAGGCAGAGGTACCTTTTCATCATTGGAAAGAGAAGGACCAGATGTAAAGGCAGACAATGAAAAGACCTAGTCAATGTCATTGTAAGAGGAGGGAGGCTCAGCTAAAGCAGCAGAAATGGAATGGTAAGGGACCTGGATTCATGATGAATGAGGTAGAAGAAAATCAACAACCCAATGTATAATGGTGGAGGGAGGCATTGTTGACAAAGTGCTTCCAGTCACTGTTGAAACAGTAGGAGGAGAATTCTTAAATGGAGTGTTAGGATAAAGAAAAAGTAAACACTGTTCAAGCCCATGAATTTAAAATAATAATAACCACTTGCTTATATCAGAACTCCTTCAAATTTAATGACTAAATATATAAACAATGGGTTAGCTATGAGTTCCCCCTATCTCCTTTGCTTGCAGACGTTTTCATGAATAATTTAAAGAAGAAATTGTTTAGTGACAAAAATATTACAAAACATGTTAAATATTGGTACAAATATGTTGATGATGTGATTTGTCTCTGGACAGGATCCAAATGTCAACTCGACAATTGTGTAACTTTTCTAAATACACAAAACATAGTTATTAAATTTACTATGGAATTTGGTAAAATTGGAAACATTAACTTTTGGACTTCAATATTGACATATGTATTGGCATACATTCCTTCAAAACCTTCAGAAAACTGACTTATAGTGAGACTGTCATACATGTTTCTTCTAGACATCCAATATCTCACAAACTTGCTGTGTTCCATAGTTTGTTACATAGACTTATCACTGTATCCTTGTCATCTGAAGATTATAAAACTGAATTAAAAACTATAAAACAATTGTTGTTTAAGAACTTCAAAGCCATAAATTTAAAATCAATATACCAACATATTGTACCAACCTACAACAAATACAAAAAGAAATGGTTTAAGATGAACTAAACTGGAAAACCTTCACACTAAACAAAGAAATCTACAGACCAGCCTTCTACTATAAAATAACCTAAGAAAAATGTTGTGCAACAACAAAGATAGAATCAAACAGTGATGTTTACTAATTAACATATCAAGACTGCAATAGTGTATACATAAATCAAACAGGACCTTCTATAGAAATGAAAATTAAAGAACATTGTAGAAGCTAGAAATTATGAAAAATGGATTCAACCTTTCCATTCCATCTTATTGAAACTAAGTACCAATTTGATCTGAAAAAAAAAAAACCTGCAAAATTTTACATATCTGTGAAAAAAGGTAAAAAACTAGATAGTCTGGAAATTTTAGAAATAAATATAAGTCTAAAAACAAATCCAGAAAAAGTTCTAAACAACCAAACTATCTTAACTTCCTCCCACTTTTTACCTATAGGTCTTGTCTATAGGTGAATGTCAAGTTCACTTCTAGTTCTTTGTTTAAACATACATGTATATAAACCTGTTCAGTCTGTACTTTATGATGCCTTTATTGGCAAAACCATGGTCATGAATAAAAGACATATTTATGAAATGCACAATTGTGGAGTTTCACAAGTATCAATTATGTAGGTATTATATTGTATATACTGAAACTGTCCTCAATCATACAGGTATTATATTGGATATACTGAAATTATCCTCAATCATGTAGGCATTATATTGGATATACTGAAATGTCCTCAATCATACAGGTATTATATTAGATATACTGAAATGTCCTCAGTCATGTAGGTATTATATTGGATATACTGAAATTATCCTCAATCATGTAGGCATTATATTGGATATACTGAAATTGTCCTCAATCATGTAGGTATTATACTGGATATACTGAAATTGTCCTCAGTCATGTAGTTATTATATTAGATATACTGAAATTGTCCTCAATCATGTAGGTATTATACTGGATATACTGAAATTGTCCTCAGTCATGTAGGTATTATACTGGATATACTGAAATTGTCCTCAGTCATGTAGGT
>NW_013669506.1:12270-18315 GCF_000517525.1 Limulus polyphemus | reverse complement strand
AGGTATTATATTGGATATACTGAAATTATCCTCAATCATGTAGGCATTATATTGGATACACTGAAATGTCCTCAGTCACGTAGGTATTATATCGGATATACTGAAATTGTCCCCAATCATACAGGTATTATATTGGATATACTGAAATTATCCTCAATCATGTAGGCATTATATTGGATATACTGAAATGTCCTCAATCATACAGGTATTATATTAGATATACTGAAATGTCCTCAGTCATGTAGGTATTATATTGGATATACTGAAATTATCCGCAATCATGTAAGGTATCCAATATAATGTACTGAAATTGTCCTCAATCATGTAGGTATTATACTGGATATACTGAAATTGTCCTCAGTCATGTAGTTATTATACTGGATATACTGAAATTGTCCTCAATCATGTAGGTATTATACTGGATATACTGAAATTGATCTCAATCATGTATGTATTATACTGGATATACTGAAATTGTCCTCAGTCATGTAGGTATTATACTGGATATACTGAAATTGTCCTCAGTCATGTAGGTATTGTACTGGATATACTGAAATTGTCCTCAGTCATGTAGGTATTGTACTGGATGTACTGAAATTGTCCTCAGTCATGTAGGTATTGTACTGGATATACTGAAATTGTCCTCATATTGGACTAGCAGAAACACCACCGGATGGGTGACTGTTTGTGTAATCATAGTATTCATACCCCATTGAAAAAAAATTAGAAAAAGTGAAAATTTTATAAAAAAGGATTTTTTCTGGGAAGTACTGCATGGGGAAAAGTGTTATGATTGTGCTCTTTGGTCATACACAACTCCTCACATCAAAATGATTCAATGTACAGAGCTCAAAATTGTCATACATTTTACAGATATAAACTGTAATGTTTTATATATTAAAAGTGCTACTCTTTATTGAAAAAATAATAGTTTTTTTAGTACAACATTTAAAATTTACATCAATAAAGATACAATCAAACTCTCATGTACAGTCCTAGTTAAAGTCATGTTCTTGTTGTGAGGAGAGTACTTTTAATTAAAATTGTGTTCTTTTATAAAAAAAATGGTTGTTGCACATATCACAGTTACTTTGCAAAGTATCTGAATCTTGAATACCCAAAATATGAAATTTTTATGGATGTTTGTTTGTGGTGCCATTCAATAGGCGGTGCAAGAGTTTGGGTTACATACACTGACATACAAGCTACATCCCTTATAGTAAGATATACTAAAATTGTCCTCAGTCATGCAAGTATTAACTGCTTGTGATAAGTAAAAAGATTAAAGGTAATAAAACACCACCACCAGACAAGTTTTACCTCACAGTTTTAAAGGATATGCAAGCCTCTCTCTCTCTAACTTTTAGAAGGTCAATAAACAGTAGGCAGATGAACAACGATTGAAGAGTTGTTAATATTATTCTAAATTTCAAGAGGTGATAGGTTGTCAGAGAAATTCTAGGCCAATTATTCTTACTTCTGTAGTAACATTCTAAAGTTTCACAAAAGAAACTTTACAAAATCATTTAGTGATGATATGACAGAAAACTAGTATAGATTTAGCAATGTAAATATTTTCTTGATACATGGATGATTTTCAAAAACCATTTGCAAAGTTCCACACAAAATCACATTGGTATGGGTTAGGGAAAGAACAGTTAATTGGGTTATAGATTAGTTGGATGTGAAAAAACAAAATGTTATAGACTGGAGTTATGAGTGGAGTGCCTCAGAAGCTGATTTTTAGGTCTTTTTTTTTTTCTTATTTACATTAATGGTATTGTTAGGGGAATAATTAGTAACGTTTGCTGATGACATTAAACTTTTTGATATTTCTAGCTGTATTAAAAGATGCTGAAATATTAGAGAATGACTTGGAACCGTTGATATGTTGTTAAGTTAGACATATTTGGCAATGATTATTTATAAGTGCTAGATAATGATTCTGGGTTATTACAATTTGGATCACACATCTAATATTGTTGGGAACCTACTCAGTAGTGTGAATGAAGAAAAAGATCTTGGTAAATTGGTGGATAAGTCATTGAAACAGTGCCATGATGTGCTAGTAGTAAAGCCACCAATTTTAGTACGTCTCTAAATACACGATCTCTTACTACAAATAACTAGTTAGGTCTCACTTGTGTACAGTTTGGTCTCTTTATCTAAGAAATTAATAATGACTTAGGAATTCTGAGGTGTTTCTCAGGATGGAAAACTTAACTTATATGGATAGGTACAAGCCTCTGATTTCTTACCCTGAAGATAACAACATGAAAAATGAAGGATAGGTTTAAATTTGTACTTTACTTAAGGGTAGATGTAAGGATAGCCTAGAAGACCAAACTGTCCCTTGTTGTCAATATGTTATGTTTTAGTAATGTACCTTTAGTGACCTTGAACACCATGATTGCTCCTATGACAGCAAGTTACTTAATTTCTACAGTGTTTGTCTATGAAACTAACAATGCAAATTTCAATCATATATTTTCCTTTGTCATATGATACTATATCTATATTTATTTTCTGTTAAGAAACATCAGCTATAACCTACTTCCTTACTCTACATCATATTTCAAAATGCACTTTCAAAACCGTATTTTCTTCTACTTTTTAATTCACATACCAGTTAATCTCTAATATAAGATGTCATAAGAATTAAATCTAATATATCATGGCAAGAGATAGGTATGCAACACTTATTGCAGCATTAAAATGTAACAAAACAATTCATAACTTATTCACGTATAAATTTTAATACAGGAATATTTTGTTAAAATTTTAGTCTTTGGGTATTTTTAGATCTCAAATTGTTCTAAATTTTCACACTTAACTCAGCTGTTGCGTAATATATATATGAACATTGTTTCATCTGTCCATTTACCATTTTTCTTAATAACTAATGATTGTATGTTATTATATTATTATTTTAGTAATAATCATCTTTGTAACACAATTTTCAGATTTTGCTGAAGATGGAATAAGTTATTACAAAACATTCGAACCTTGTAAATAAAATTTTATATATTTTATCAACCATCTTTATCTTCATTATTAAACTTCGGTTTCCCCACCAAGAGTGCAGTCTTCTTAGAATATCAAGATGTTTTGTGTATAACATTCTAATATCCAATACAATTGTAAAATAGTGAAAAAAAAGATTTTGTAAACTTTACAATTCCTTACTCCACTGAGACATTAGTTTCACCTGTGTAAAGTACTTCTTCTGCTACAATTGGTTTTTACATTTTACTCCAGGAGTTTGCTTTTCATAGAAATTCCAAGGAAACTAATGATAGACTATGATGCCAGTACAACAGTGTTAGTCCGTATCTGTTTCAATATTAAACCACCTCTATTGCCTTAACGAATAGTATTAGTAATTAGAAAACTGACGAAATTGTCAGAAGACAGTTCAGTAGCTATGCTTCCACTAAGTTCCAGTTCTATTTATTTTAATATTAATCATAAGATAGTAAGGTAGTTAGTTGTAATAATATTACTGGTCTTACTGTTAGTAATAGTACTAATACTAGAATTACTACATTACTAGCAGTAATATAGTCAAGTATCAAGTAATAGTATTAACTAAATCAGAATAGTGCAGCAAACAGTGCTATGAGTATGAGTTTACTATGTAACATGTTACAATATTCACTATTAGTAATAGTATTACATTATTTTTAGATAATTACATAATCAAAATTCATGAGATGCGCCAAAAATGTTCATGCTTACCTATAAAGTAATCAAGCGAGGGAACACCAGTTGAGATCAGCAGTTGAGAATTACGAAGTGAAGGCCTTGTGCCTGAAATCTTAGGTATTCCATGCTTTGTTTTCTTTTGAAAACTAGAAACCGCCATGACACACTCGAATCCTAGCACAGCAGTACGGCAAATACACAATAATACTTAATATTATAAATTCACTTGTAAGTTGAAGTAGCGTTACATTTGGAAAAGTAGTAGAAAATACTTTATTTCAAACAAAACTACTCCCCTCGCAACATGAACACAACTTTCACTATGATTGTACGTGAGAGTTTAATTGCATCAAAATGATTCAATGTACATAGTTTACTGATAAAAACTGTAATTTTTTATATATTAAAAGTGCTACAATTTATTGAAAAAAATATAGCTTTTTAAAAACTCCAGTTTTTTAGTACATTTAAAAATTACATTAATAAAGATATTGTTACGTCTCTGGTCGTTAGTTAATTTTCCGTAAAAACTCTTTCCGAAGAAACTTTAGCAATACAAGTCCTTTCTTAAATAAAACTAGTTTATTCTTTCTCAATACAATTTTGCAATACATTTAATTTCCACAGTCACGCTATAACTTAAACAAATGCTATAATTAACAACGAACGAACGATTCACGCGCTTGACTCAATTGTCGTATCTGTCTGCAATTCAATTACCTTGTTGCCGTCACTTCTTGGCGGTCTTATATACAAGAATACCGCACACCTAGTAAACACACGAGGCTTCACGAAGGGACATGAATTTTCTAGAAGCTCATGATGTGTTACTAGCGTCACATGACTTTCGCTGTCGTAACACTGCCCCTTCCTTAGTATTGTTCGTCCCGAACAATAGCCACTTACATTAAACCAAAAAAAATTAACAATAACTTAATTAAATGTACAGAATTTACAAACACAAAATTAAAAGTCAATAAAGTCTCTTAATTTTACAGGACGTTTCTCCTTTCATACTGTTCTCTATCTCGCTGGCTTTTGCTTCACAGGGGATTCATCAGCTCAATCATGAAATGTCCCATTATCGGTAGCAGTCACATTAGTGGTAGTAACTTCATTAATGGCTTCACTGTATTACTTTTCAAAACCGGGTAGAGTTTCTTCTTTGACGGTGGTTTTTTCAGGTGACACATCTTCAGCAGCGTCATTTGTTTCGTTGTTCACTTTGTTCCAACTGAAATGTCCTGGACCGTGATAACACCAAAGCCTGTTGGCATGCACCACTTTTGGCTAACCTCGCCGACCACATTTTATTCGGAAAGTAACGTCTGAGAGACGATCCACTATGTCATATGGGCCTTCCCATGGAGAAGACAACTTAGGAGACTTCCCTTTAGTCTTCCTGCGATTATACAACCACATCTTGTCTCCTGGTACAAAGCTGACTTCAGTAGATCTCTTATCATAACATAGCTTCATGGAATCAGCAGACGTTTTCATGTTTGAATGCACTTGATGGTGAATATCATCCACCCTTTCAGATAACACTTTCACGAACTGTGACACATTTTCAGACAACTCTTCGTAAGGTGGGCGTCCTGTTATCAGATCCACTGGCAACCGAAGTTCCCGACCAAACATCAACTTCGCTGGAGTGTATCCAGTGGCTTCATGCTCTGCTGTCCTATAGGTCATCAACAGTTGAAGGAGTAAGACATCCTAGTCATATTGGCGGCTATTACAAAACTTTGCCAATTCCTGTCCCAGTGTCCAGTTATACTTTTCTACCATCCCATCAGACTGTGGGTGAAGTGGCGTTGTCCTGGTCTTTCGTATGCCAAACAACTTGCAGCATTCATGGATCACAGCTGATTCAAAGATACGGCCTTGATCTGAATACAATTCCTATGGCATACGAAATCTGAAGAAGAAATCACTAATAGCCGAAGCTACGGTTGTAGCTTCCTGATTAGGTATTGCATATGCCTCAGGCCACTTGGTGAAATAATCCATCACCACTCAAATCTACATGTTTCCAGCACAAGTTTGGGGCAAAGGACCAGCAATGTCAATGGCCACTCTTTCCATTGGTGCACCAACTTGATATAACTTCATTGGAGCACATCCCTTATGCTTGGGTCCCCTTTTAGCACAACATGTACTGCATGTCCTGCATCATTCTTCCACATCTCGCCTCATACGTATCCAGTAAAATCTCTGTCTTAGGTGACTCAATGTCTTCTTAACTCCGAGATGTCCTCCTGTTAAACTATCATAGTGTTACGTCTCCGTTTGTTAATTGATTTTTCCGTAACTTCGTTCCAACGAAACTTTAACGAC
>NW_013669506.1:2002-11331 GCF_000517525.1 Limulus polyphemus | reverse complement strand
GTTGTATTGAGAAAGAATAAACTAGTTTTATTTAAGGAAGGACTTGTATTGCAGAAGTTTTTCGGAAAGAATTTCTACGGAAAATTAACAAACGAACACAAAACACAGAACAACGCTCAAATCAGCGGTTCGATTTCCCTGGGTCGACAGAGCAGCTAACCCTCTGCTATGGAAAAACGCACATCTTGTAAATACATTGCAAGTAGGAAAATTATAATTCAGACGTATTATTTGGAAGACATACAATAATAAAATACAATTTGAGTTAAAACAGTTGTCGAATAATGTACACAGACGTTGGTTTTAGATACAGTACATTAAAATAAGCTATTAATTATGTTATTTGTTTCTTTTTGAAGTAATTATGTATACTGTAATATTATAAAGACAAAATAATTACGAAGTTTTAAATAGTTAATTTCACCATTACTTATTTTCGAAAGCGCAGTAGTTTTGAGTCTCGTTTGAAAACCATTACATAGTATTTAATTTAGTGTACATTAAATAAAAATATATTTTATTAATCTACTGTTTATTTTAATTCTTTTTTTGTGTGTTTATAAAATGGCCATGCGCAATAGTATCAAATTATCTCGATAACGGAAAGCTGATTGCTTTTGTAATGCAGACGATAATGTATTGAGTTAGGATTAATGTCATCGTTGGAACTTGTATTGGTCGTGACAAAGACTTGTAGTTTTAAAGTTATTTCTAGGGTAAGATGACAAGAACGTTGGTTAATTTCATGCACACAACTGTGATTTGGGTTGAAATAGCAAATATGACTATTTAAACAATTCCTTTATTAATTTTCGACACAATGATAGAATAAGTCGCATGACGTAATTAATAAGCTTATAATTTATATTAAAGTTTAAATTTATCAGTACCTTTCTAAATATTATTAACATTCAAAACAAAAATAACCTAATTTAATGTCACGTTAACAGTAGGATAAATGTACTGAATGTATAAATTAGGTCTAATATTATGTATGTTTTTTAACATTTTCATGTACTTGAATCAGCCGTATAAAAATTAACTTCGTTATATAACGGTATAGGAAGATGACACTAAAGCTGAAAAATGAAAAAAAAAAATTTAATAAATTAATTCAAGTAGTTTTAGTGTTTTAGTTAAAGTTAGGCGCTATGCTTCAGTTTTAGCTACAAATACAGAGCTATAAATTGGGTCTGGAGTTAGTTGTAAAATCCTAAACAATTCTAGGCCTAAGGCTAAAAGTATAGTAAAACTCGTATTGTAATCTGAAGTTATGTTTTATAGTATTAGTAGTTATACTAATTATATGTTACATAAATTAAGCGAATTTATGAAAAAACAACAGCATATGTTTTATTTGAAAGGGGCTAAGACAAACTATTTTCTATACATTCTTTTATACCAAACACCGTAACTTAAGAACAGGCTAACTGTTTGTTTTTCTTTGATAGATAGTTTAAACAGAGTATTCATTTTGAGCTGACTGTGAAATGGGCGGCTACTGCCTAATACTTATAGAGAAACTGGCAGGAATTTAGATTTAAAGGAAAGAAATACTTTCCCCTACTGGGGTGTTCATGGATTTTGAAATATCCTTTCGCCCCGCTCGTGAAGTATTATGTTCAGTGACAGTGGTGAGCTTTAAAAAGAACTTTATTAAAATGGAGTTTTTTAAAATTAATTGGGGATTGTTAGAATCTACTTATGCAGCTCAAGTGTAGAGGACGACATTTGGAAAGGGAAAAGACTTTTATTTTGATTGGACAAAATTAAGTTATACAAGTAGAACCTTGACTAAGTTTCAAGCTCATAACCAATTATGGAGCGAGATCGAAACTGTGCTAGAGGTGATTAAATAATTAAATTTGTTTGTAGTTAAGCGCAAAGCCACACAATGGGCTATCTGTGCTCTGCCCACCACGGGTATTGAAACCCGGTTTCTAGTGTTGTAAGTCCGCATACATACCACTGTGCCACTGGGGGCAAAGAATTAAGAAAGGTCAAGAAGAAAGAGACCGAAAATTAAAAGAAACCAAGAAATTTTATAGAAAATGAAAAGAACAAGAAGAAAGAGACAGAAAATTCAAAGAATGAGATAGAAATTTAATGGAAAAAAAGGAAGAAAGAGAAAGGAAATTAAAAGAGGGACAGAAAGAAACTGGAAATTAGAAACAAAATCAAGACAAAAAGTTAATAAGAAGACCAAGACGATTTTTTTTTTTGAAAATTAATAGATCAAGAGGTAAAAGACGGGAATTTAAGTGAGGATTTTAGAGTAAAATATGTACTATTTAAACAAGTAAGAAACATAAATCTGGTATGAAGCTATTGGGGACGTTAGGAATTACAAAAACAAGTCTGAAGAAGTGCAGGAAGACGTATAAAAAAGTACAGAAGGGCTGTAATGACAAACTGAAGAAATAATAAAATACATCAATAACAGAATAAAACATTTGAAAAATGACTCAGTAAATTCAAAGATCAATCTAGCCACACTTCTTTCTGCATTCAGTTCGGACATAATTTACTATAAAGTATAGAATAGGAAAACCTATTTGGTCAACCCTACTGCTGTGTTACCTGTGACTGCAGGACCTTCCTAGACTACTTCAGCTCTGTCAATACCAAATCCAGTCTCAGACTTTAGCCAGCCAGTTCAACAACATTGCCCATTTGAGAAACCAATGGAGTATGTTGAAAAGGTAGTATGGGGACAAATGAATAATGAAGGACAAGCTGTTCATCTTGCTACCAATTTAAAAGGACCAACTTCAAGTACATTAAGTAAACTTCCAGCAAAGAGTTATGACAACTATCAAGCATTGGTAGCTGCCTTATCCAACAGTTTGGAGTGACGCATCAGAAGGAAATATTCAGGGCAAAAAATCTAAAATAGGGTAGAGGGGAAAGATGAACTTGTAGAAGATTTGGAAAGGCTTGCCCAACCACCTTACCCATATCTTTTACGTGAAATGAGAGGTTCATTGGCACGTGGTCAATTTATAGGCTCCATAACAGACGAGGATTTGAGAATTAGCTTGAAGCAAAGTAAGTACATATCCAGTTGACAAGTTCACGAGTTTATTTATGGGAAGTATTACAGTATTATATTCAACACTGGTTTTACAGTTACAATAGTATGACCTGATTTGTTAGTGAAATGTGGGAAATTGCCTCCATCAATAGTGAAAGAAGTAGGATTGGTGTGATCATCAACTGGATGTAAAGTCGTTACAAAAGCAAAGTAGGAATTTTGCTTTAATATATGAAACTTCCATACACCTCATGATATGTGGGTAATTGACATTAAGAAAGAATGCATATTGTAGAGACATGAATGCGAGGTTATGCTTGCTTTTAAAAGCTTCGTAGTCTAAGACCAGGAAATCTCTGTGCAGCACTTGCTAATTAGGTTGAACTTCTACTGATAACAAGAAGAACAGTTATTGTATGACCAAGAAGTGAAATACTCACAACAGTACATATTAGGAATAAATTTACATATCAGTGACTGGGCTATAGTAGAACTAAATAGTCCAGTGTGTCCTGAGAGATTGATGATTGGAAAAAGTCTTGCGGATCTAAAGAGTAAAGATGTCATTATTGGGACCATGAATACAATGAACAATAAAATTTGAGTGAAGTCTGGATAGGAAATTGTAATATGTGAAGCTGTACAACTGGTACGTCCACATAAAAGAACAGCATAAATAGTCACTTTTGTGGCATTATCTAGGAAGTCAATGCCATAGATTATATGATTTACTCGTAGAATATCAAGATAACCTCTGTAGTAGACCTTATGAATCAGGCCAAAATATAAAATGTCTGTTAAGATAATATTCATACTGGAAATACATTACCAATACATCAGTAAGCCAGAAAACTCCCACTTGCAAAAAAAAAGAAAAAGGTGATGCTTTCAAGGAGGTAGAATCTATGAAAGAACAAGGAGTGGTAGAACTGAGTATTAGTTCTTGGGAATCATTTATTATACTTGTGAAGAAGAACGATGGATCCACAAAGTTCTGTCAGATGGTGAATAAAGTAATAAAGAAGGATGCTTCTTTGGATCAATTTAGTTTTCAACATTTGATCTGAAGAGTGGATATTGGCAAGTGCAACTTGATAAAACAAATAGAGAGAAGATAACTTTTACTGGAGGAAATTGATTGTGGCAATTTGTTGTGTTACCGTTTGAATTATATAATGCACTTGGTACATTTCAATGACTAACAGAGTATGATTTGTTTGAACTACCGTGAAATGTTGTATTCATCTATTTGGATGATGTAATCAATCTGGGACGACGTTTGATAATGTTTATGATAAAGTAAGAAAGGTTTTGAATTGTTTGAGGAAAGAGGAGGCCCAATATGTGCAAATTATTCCGTCAACAAACGACTTTCATGGAACATATTCAGAAGAGTGATGGTGTTTGTAAACCTACCTAAAACTGAATGTGTTCAGAATTGGCCAACAACAATGAATTAGCACGATGTGAGAGGATGTCTCAGACTGTGCTTTTACTATTGTCCTTTATACTTCATTATTTCTGATAAGACTTAATTCTGATAAGACTGGATTCCATCGAGGTAACATAGTATAACTGTGCAATTCAAATCACAAGAAAGGCAAATTCCAAAGTTAAGCAAGTGTTGGGAAGGGCTACATGATGTACTAAAAAGGTTTAATGATGTGGTTTACAGAATCCAGACAGACAATTGGTCCAAGCAAAAGGTCAGCTACCATGGTTTTCTGTAGAATTACAACAGTGAGAGAATGGCAAACTGGATAATTTCAGAGAAGATTTTGCCCGTGGAAAGTCAACCTGCTGAAGAGCCCAGGGCTTCTGTCGAAACAATTTCTAGAGGATCACCGAGGATAGATAGGATACACTCGACCATCTGTCCAGGGAGAATTCCTCCCAAGTGACAAGACAGCAAATGGTGAAAATGGATAAGATGACATCCCAGCTGTATATTATAACCCATAGAGAAAAAAATACTTAAAAATTTGGTAAATGGACAGTTTTATTTGTGTTTTAGGATTATTAAAGGGGCTTCACAATCCAGGAAGGGGACGTATTTTAAGCTATATTTTAATTTAGATGTTTGCTAGAGGGTACATGATGTTAGGATATGAAAAGTTCTTGAAAGTTAAAAATCAATCATCTTCATTTAACATGTAAAATCAGGGGGACAATATATATTTAAATAGTGATGATTATGTCAGTTTAATGCCAGTTAGTTAGTTTGGTGCCTGAAAAGTTGTTCATTGTTAGAGGTGAAAATTATCTGTCTATTCTGTTAATCAGTTACTCAGTGAATTAACGTTTTTTTATCGATCAGCTTTGCATGGAAATTTTATAACCCATAGGCCACGGGTGCTCCCCCTCCCCACCAAATGCTTTCCACACACTGTGTTAATAATCCCATTTCCATGTATATATAGTTGATTAAATATGCTCAAAATATTAGGTCGTCAAGAAATTAATGTCGCGTTTTGGAACACTTTCATTAACTACCCCCCAAAAAAACGTACATCACGTATAATAGTATAATAGTTAAACGAACTGCCTAAATGTCACGTTAGTGTAGCCTATATAATGTGTAAAGTTTAGTATATTCTAATCTCTTATAGTGATGGCACACGACGAGACACACATTCGGCATGTAATGCTGTTTGAATACAAGAAGAGAAACAACGCTTCTGTAGCCACAAAGAATATCAAAGACGTTTATAGAAGTGTTTTGAACGTTCTTAAGTGTCAACGATAGTTCAGCTAATTTCGTTCATGTGACTTTAGCCTTAAAAACTGTGATGGCAGGGGCCGAAATGTTGGAATTGATATTGATGCTCTGATGACGCTTGTTGAGTCTAACCCACTCGTGAAATGACCCTGAAATTACATGTCCCTCATGAAACAATACCTAAACATTTAAGGAATATGGGAAAACTCCATAAAGAAGGTGTTTTGGTGCCTCATGAACTCTCTGATGATCATAATTTCCAATGTGTGAACCTTGCTTCGTATCTTCTGGCGCATAAACCATTTTTGGACAGAATTGTCACCGGTGATGAAAAATAGATTCTCTATGCGAATATTAAACGCCAAAACAATGGCTCAGTCCTAGACAAAAACCACTTCCGATCCCAAAACCTGGACTCCATCCACAGAAAGTGATGCTTCGCATTTGGTGGGACATCAAAGGAGTAATTAACTTCGAACTCCTCAATCCACAGCGAACTATCAATGCAGAGATCTATAGTCAGCAACTGGAACGTTTAAATTAAGCCCTTCATCAGAAACGCCCTTCACTCGTCAATCGGAAAGGTGTTGTTCTTCTCCACGACAATGCACGTCCACACGTGGTACGTTTGACGCAACACAAGAGTATGGAGTTGGGTTGGGAAGTTCTTCCCCACCTACCATATTCTCCAGGTATGGAACCATCAGATTATCATCTTTTTCGTTCGCTGCAACACAATCTTATTAGGAAAACTTATGGAAATGTGGAAGGTGTGAAAGAGGACATCAACATGTTCTTTGCTTCAAAGCCAAGTGATTTCTTTAATCAGGGCATTAACAACCTGATTATAAGATGGAAAAGCATCATTGATAAGAATAGAGACTATTTCATTTAACAAGTGTGTTGTTTTGATATATAAGCTGTTCAGGTTTTTTCATCTTAAAGATAGCGACATTAATTTCTTGACGACCTAATATTTGTTTGTATTGGAAACCAACAAGTCAAGCAAAATAACAGTGGAAATTTAATAATGTGAAAAGTAAAAGGCACCTCACACATTATTGTTTGTATTGTTATTATTATTATTAACACCACTTTTAACAAATGTTCTTTGTTTGCTGAATGTCCCCCCCCCCCAAAAAAAAAATCTGCAGACGTCATCGTATCTCATAGTTTATACTGAAACATTGTATTTGAAGTTAGGTCTACAAGTGAACGTGACTGTAACAAACATTGCTCATGAAATAAATCGTTATTGTTGAGTGGAGTTGACATTATTTTAATCCAAAACAACCAATTTAACGTTAGAACACCTAACAACAGTATTACTCATAAACCTGCATTATTGTATGTATTATTTCGATGCCATAATTAGTAATTGTTAGTTTTTCTTTTTGTTGTGTCAAATTTGGAATATTTTAACTTCAGAAAATAGGCATGGATTTCGAGGGAGTACTGCAACCTAAACATAAACGAATTCGAAGGTCAGTGAGAATCTTGAGCAAAGAAAAAGACGACGAAAAAATGTTACGAGTTGAACAGGGACCTTTGGGGTATTTTGAGCTGTTGCCAACAGAAATATTTCATTGCATACTGAATTATGTATCTGGTAAGAAATAACAGTTTACTCTACAATATAAATAATGTAATAGCAAAATAATCTTTTTTAGGGGTTTCCTGTGTAATTACAAATTACAATAATAGGATAAAATATCATAAAATATAAAAAATATTTAAGACGTTAAAAGTAACTAGTGCGAAGTTTATACATGAATTTGTTGATTTTCGTAAAACTATTAAAATAAAATATGTGTACAATAAAGTAAAATATTTGAATAATTAAATGTTTTGAACTCACCAAAAGTGTTCAATTACAATCACAGCTAAGTAAAACTTATTTTCTTGCATAAAAGTATAAATAAGATTTTAAAACTCAACTCGAATGAAACTAATTATTTTTAAATATTTGATTAACAATTTTTAGCCGTAGTAATAATTAGATAAACTGGGACACCACTGATTAATGAGTAGCAGCAGTTACAAATATTCAGTAATAATATAAAATAATTATGATTTATCACCACATTCAATTTATATTTATTGCCATTTTTTAGCTTTGAAGCTGCTCATTGAAAACTCACAATAAGTTGATGGGAAGCCTTAAAATTGTAGTAATTCCACTCTGATGTTTTATTATTTTCAAAAATGATCAATAAGAAACAATGTTTATTAACGAGTACAGGGACCTTACGTGATATTTATTGAAAAGTTAAAAACAACAACATTTTCAACTCAGAATAGAAACGTATATAGACTAGGGACAGTAAGTTGAATATAAAATTGTAATTGATCACTCTATACTATAATAATAATGATATCAAAAATAAACGGTCTAACACCAAGTGCTTCAAAAGTATTAGTGGATTAATGTGAATTTCGTAGAGCACTAGAGCACGTGTTATTTTAGTAGAGTAGAGGAACCCGTAAACTACATATTTTTTCACACATTCCCCCTTATTTGTCTATTTCAGATTCAAAATCAGAGAAGTGTAAAATAGTATTTCAGACCTATCCTTTTTCTCCCGCAAGAGATTAATTAAGATCTCCTCTGTCGGGCTGTACGATGATAGACAAAACGACTTCTAAACCGCTAATTATATAATACTTCAAAAAGATATGATTCAGAAGCTGACATTTTTACCCAGTGCCATCTGTGGTTTTCGTGACTTTATATAATTCTTAGGGCTATTAGTTTCTAATGCTTTGCCAACTTTCGGCTTTTAAACTGACAACCAATCCTATAGTTAAATGAGTCCAATCTTCTATAATATATCAGAATTTCCAAAAAAAAAAAAGACGTATGAAATTTAATACTCGCTAAAATATTTGGACTCTTCCACTAGCATGTGCTCTTACAAATCCTAGATAATTTTGACATTTTTTTTACACTTTGTGTTGCCTCCCAGTGGCACAGAGGTATGTCTGTCTGCAAACTTACAACGCTAGAATCCGGGTTTCGATACCCGTGGTGGGCAGTGCATAGATAGCCCATTGTGTAGCTTTGTGCTTAACTACAAACAAACTTTTTGTGTTCGACCAAATTAACATACAATGTCACCACAAGAATGAATGATAAACATGACAATTTTTTTGTGTCAAGGGGGTTTGTATTATATAGAATGTACTAAAATATCTAATATTTTTATATGGTGTGAAAATATTGTAAATAACTACTTTTATAAGAACTTATCTTGTCTGCTCTAAACCTATATAACAAAACAGTAAACCACTTTATTTGACACAAACTTTCCCTGTATTCTGTTTCAACAACACTAAATAAGTCTGACACGAACTTTCCTTGTATTCTGTTTCAACAACACTAAATAAGACTGACACGAACTTTCCCCGTATTCTGTTTCAACAACGCTAAATAAGACTGACACGAGTTTCCCTGTATTCTGTTTCAACAACGCTAAATAAGACTGACACGAACTTTCCGTATTCTGTTTCAAGAACACTAAATAAGACTGACGCGAACTTTCCCTGTATTCTGTTTCAACAACGCTAAATAAGACT
>NW_013669506.1:0-1002 GCF_000517525.1 Limulus polyphemus | reverse complement strand
ACACGAACTTTCCCTGTATTCTGTTTCAACAACGCTAAATAAGACCGACACGAACTTTCCCTGTATTCTGTTTCAACAACATTAAATAAGACTGACACGAACTTTCCCTTTATTCTGTTTCAACAACGCTAAATAAGACTGACACGAACTTTCCCTGTATTCTGTTTCAACAACACTAAATTAGACTGACACGAACTTTCTCTATTATATTTCAACAGCATTAAGCAAGACTGACGCGAACTTTCCCTGTATTCTGTTTCATCAGCATTAAATAAGACTGACTCGAACTTTCCCTGTATTCTGTTTCAAGAACACTAAATAAGACTGACACGATCTTTCCCTGTATTATATTTCAACAACACTAAATAAGACTGACACGAACTTTCCCTGTATTCTGTTTGGAGCGATACAAAGCAGAGACAAGAAGTTATTGCAGCATACAGTGGAGTGAGACAAAAGGAGAGACAAGAAGTTATTGCAGCATGCAATGGAGCAAATAGACAAGGAGAGACAAGAAGTTATTGCAGCATACACTGCAGTGAGACCAAAAAAGAGACAAGAAGTTAGTGCAGCATGCAATGGAGCAAAGACGAAAGGAGAGAAAAATTATTGCAGCATGCAATGTAGCAAAGACGAAAGGAGAGACAAGAAGTTATTGCATCATGCAATGGAGCAAAGACGAAAGGAGAGAGAAGAAGTTATTGCAGCATGCAATGGAGCAAAGACAAAAGGAGAGACAAGAAGTTATTGCAGCATGCAATGAAGCAAAGAGAAAAGGAGAGACAAGAAGTTATTGCAGCATGCAATGGAGCGAGACAAAGGAGAGACAAGAAGTTATTGCATCATGCAATGGAGCAAAGAGAAAAGGAGAGAGAAGAAGTTATTGCAGCATGCAATGGAGCAAAGACAAAAGGAGAGACAAGAAGTTATTGCAGCATGCAATGAAGCAAAGGGAAAAGGAGAGACAAGAAGTTATTGCAGCATGCAATGGAGCAAAGACAA
>NW_013669505.1:103864-108929 GCF_000517525.1 Limulus polyphemus | reverse complement strand
TCTGTTCCAACAATTAACTAGCGCACAAAAGGTAGGCATTATATAACCGCTGTTATATATATACAGTCCTCTTAATATTATTAGTCTTAATACATGGATGGCTGGGAACTTTTGTCTGTCATCCAACATGGCAGAGAGAAATTTTGTGACGTCAAGAGTAAAGCACCTATTCTGCCCGAGAGTAAAGACCTATTTCATGAATATCGTGTCTTTCTTCTTCGGAGGATAGTCCTGAGGAGAGAAAGCTGTGGAGCTAAACTCAGTAGAAACGATTATCATTCGTTCTGCGCAAGTATGCACTTTGTACTTTCTGTCTGATTATCATAATAAAGATTTTGCTCATTTACTTATATTTTTCCAGAATTATTGCTTTACATATCAAGAAACCAAGTCTATAATTTCAATCTCACGTGTAACTCGTTTCACCTTTCTTAAACCGCGGGATTTGATGACGCTATGGAACAAAATTACATAAATAAGATATATTGGGATCAACAAGCGATTATAAAAACGATATTTGACTTTTTAATTTGTCGTTAAACCAGTACTTTATTTGACTAGTCACTCCTGTATCTTTGAGGTCATGTCCGATACTATATATAATATATATACATATTTCTGTAACATCATGAAAACAATGTAGTATCTATAGGTAAAATCAATTTCGCTACAAGTATCACATAGGCCAACTCGCAAACAAGAGTAGGTTCGATTAAGAAATACGGGGAACGTTCTGTAATATATAACTTGACTGGGTTGTAATAAACTTTATATTTTGTTCTTTATATCTTGCTGTGAGTATACAAATCATTATAAATATAATACAATCGAAAATGTCTCTGGATTATGTTCTGTTGTTAAAAAGACGATTAATTCGCTCGTCTACCCATTTTAAGAAATGAAACGCATACTTTCAATTATAAAATGATAAACAGAAAAGCTCGACCCTCCTATGGTTACGCTCCTCATGCTGCCTATGGCTACGCTCGTCCTGCTGTCTATGGCTACGCTCGTCCTGCTTACGGCTTTGCCCGTCGTGGTTATGGCTACACCAGCCCAGCATACAGATTCGCTAAACCTGTCTCTGGCTACCGTCGTCGTGTCGTTTATTAAAGCCAGTGAAAATCTACCAGTCATATTAAGTACAACTATACAGAAAAGAACATTGTTAATTTATGCTTGCCAACTGATGCCCGGGTTAAGCGGTATTCTTGTTGTTGTGAAAAAAGTTAGCGGTTTACATAGTTTTGCGCTTTACAGCTACCTGTCTGACGATGGACATGAAAGTCCTACCTGCAGACAGAAAATGATATAATGTGGTATCCACTGTAGCCATGTCTTGTTGTAAAATGATGAATACGTTTCCTGTCTGTAGCAGCTGCATGTTTGTTCATTTAAAAATGCTAATGACGAAGCTGGTTTCCGAGCCAACGTTAAAACCAACGAACCTGGTACCGCCAATCAGAACCCTGCTGACGTCAACATCTACTCAGATGCTGCACCTGTGAAATATGACGCACATCCTTATGGATACAAATATATACTTCACAGGTAAGTAAGAACTTAACAAAATAAATACTCCACAGGCCAAACCACAGCCATATAACACCGGTTACGACATCCAAAACGAATACGGTGACCGCCAGTGGCAACAGGAGCAAGGTGACGACTACGGCAACAAGCAAGGTTCCTATGGTTACACGGATGCTTACGGTATTAGCCGCCAGGTGGATTATGTTGCCAGAATGAATTGCTGTTGATTAGATGTTATTATAATACTTTCTTAAGTATCAGAATAATACTTGGTCATTACAACTTGAAAGATAAAAGCGATAATTAATGTATCATCACTTAGCTCTGGTATCCCAATCAAAGTGTTTGGCGATGAAACACAATTTTATAAACTTTCTCTTTGTTCTCTGTGATATGTGTACATTCGTTCATCTTATTCGTTTATTCAATAAGAATTGAAAAGTATATTTCATAAGTAAGAACTTAACTAAATATATACTTCACAGGTAAGTAAGAACTTAACTCGCTAGCCTGATTTCGTATTGATATTAGGAAGATGAGGGTGAAAGTCAACATTACAATATGCGCCTACTATTCGTGTCTTTAAGAAATAAATTATTTTGTTTCCACTAGTTCTATCATTTCATTGTCTCCTTCTAACATCAGGTTAATGCTAATGTGTTAGGCTTAAATGTCGATTTGTGTTTTCAGTCTCTTAACTATTCAATTTCCAGATTGCAGTTTTCGCCTTGTGTGTGGTGTCCGTCACTTGCGGTTACGTATCACCGTATTCTTACGCTCCAGCCAGATACGGCTATCAACCAGACGTATATGTAAGTAACAATTCCTGGACATTACGATTATTGATATCTTTCAGTTTTGATATGGATATTAAATTGTTTTGATATTGTACCATTCCAACTATCAGTGATTCTCTTTAGCTCTGTATTAATCAATTGATGTTTCTTGTTTTTCACTTACTAATTTCTTAGGTAACTAACCTATGAATTAAATCTTATTGCTCTTTTGCTGTATTTGATGGTTTTGTGTGAGAATGTGTTGATTTGAAAGTATTTCTAATAATTTTAGTATTTGTAATTAACTCTATGAATATTTAATATGTTGTTTTTTACACTTCCCGATCCCGGTTAGATAAGCGATAGTAAAACCTAATAAAGCGCCTTCGTACGACTAGCTCGGGGGCAAGGCGCGACTAAACAATGCTTATCAGTGTGTTTGAAATCAGAATGAAATTCCTATGAACAGCATTGGACCTTCGGCTCAAGTTCATACCAACCCCCACTTAACCCAGAATCACGGACACCAGGAAGGAAAATAACGGTCTTAGCTGATATAAAAATGACCGAGCTCTGCAGCTACTCAACAGATCAGACACTTTCAGTCAACTGTTAACTGTTGTGGAACATTGCCTTACCATAAATCATGATCAAGGTAAAAAAACGTACACGGAGAGACATGTAATTTTGATAAACTATTTGAATCGTACAGAGCTGCTCGGAACTTGCAATTGACAAGTTAATTTATTTTATAATTTTTCCAATTCGTAGCTTAATCGTTATAATTGACATTAAAACTGATATATCTAAATTAGACATAATAGTTTACTAGATTATATTCTGGAGAGAGATATAAACAACCACTAGAAGATCAATATGAAGAGGCAACATTCTTGTCCATATTTATCACATTAAGAAAAACAAGTTTAAGAATTTTCTGTTTTTTTTTTTAACTTCGGAATCTTAAAAAATAAACAGTCTAATAACCTCTATGACATAGTTTCTTACTACTTCTTAAGCTCTCGAACAGGTTCGCTTCACTAATACTCACCCTGATTTTACTACTATCAAGCTTGCTATAAAATACAAAACTAATATTTTACCTTCCGTAGATTCAGCTTCTAAAAGAAATGTCGGATCTAGCACAAACGTATGACTTTGTATGCTGTTTATCATTCAGTCTTAAGAAAATAACCTGATGGGTTATCAGTGGTATTAATTTTTGTGTCCAGTAAAGTTTGTATGTAGAACCTATGTTTTCATCCTTACGGAAATGTTCTATATATAAACTGACTATAAAGTTCTATAGAAAATTTAGTTTGTGTAGAAATTATACGAAACTTAGCTGTCCTCCAGTGGATCAGCGTCTAAGTTTTATAACGTTAAAAACAGGGTGTTGATATCCATGATTCATGTGCCCAGACTGTCAATTCACGATTTCATGGTTTGCGTTCCGTTGTCACAGAAACACGCTCTGTACTTTAGGGATCAATGTTTCGCTATGAGAGTGACAATTAAACTTGGTCAGAAAAGAGTAGTTTATCAGTTCAAAATAGGTACGTCTAAGCGAAGATAGCTTAAGCACTTCCAACATATCTTTGTTTATCACAGCCATCTTTCATTTAATAGATAAATATATAAATTATTTGTTACATCAGGCCTCGTTTGCGTGATGAGTAGATTCAAAGTACTTTTACGATCTACAACGTTCATTAATAGTAGCTTCTGATCACAAGATAACTATCGATACATATCGCAAACAGAACTTAATCAGAACTTGAAATTAATGAAGCCAGTTGTATTAAACGAACTGACAAGACGTACGTAATTTTGGTGTAATCAAAACTGAATAAAGCTAAATTTGTAATAGTTAGAATGCATTGAATCTTCTTTTTGGGTACTCTTGCAATTAACACTATTTTATACAATAAACCTTATTATTTTTTCAAATATTAGGCTTTAATGAGCGTAAATCTTAGTGTTTTTGTCAAATCTTTCACATTGTTACGTCTCTGTTTGTTTGTTAATTTCCTGTAGAAATTCTTTCCGATAAACTTCAGCGATACAAATCCTTTCTTAACTAAAACTAGTTTATTATTTCTCGATACAACTTTATTATACACAGAATTTCCACAGTCAATGCGTTTGCAATCTCGATAACAAAACACACACTTTATATTACCGTCACTACCGCTCACTTGACTCAATTATCTTTCTCTATCTCTGTCTATCTGCAATTCTCTATGCCGTCACTTTATCTGGCGCGCTTATATACAGGAATAGAGGGCGTCTAGCAAATACTGAATTATTCGTGATGTTCCCCGATCCTTCTAGATACTCATTACGTGTTATCCGAAATACGTAACTTCCGCTGTCATAACACTGCCCCTTCCTTAGTATTGTTCGTCCAGAACAATAGCTACTTAATTTAAACCAATAGATAATTAACAATAACTTAATTAAATGTACAGAATTTACAAACACATAATTAAAATTCAACAAAGTCTCTTAATTTTACGGGACGTATTTTCTTCCGTACTGGTCTCTGTCTCGTTGGCTTCTGCTTCACGTAAAGTTCATCTGCTCCATCAGGAAATGTCCTTTTATCGGTAATAGTCACATCAGTGGTAGTAACTTCATCAAGGGCTTCACTGTTTCCCTTCTCAAAACCGATTAGAGTTTCTTCTTCGACAATGGCTTTTCAGGTGACACGCCTTCAGCAGCGTCTTTTATTCCATTGTTCACTTCATCCCAGC
>NW_013669505.1:97403-102939 GCF_000517525.1 Limulus polyphemus | reverse complement strand
TCCGAGAAACTTCAGCGATACAAGTTCTCTCTTAACTAAAACTATTTTATTATTTCTCGATACAACTTGATAATACACATAATTTCCACAGTCAGAACGTTTGCAATCTCGATAACAAAACACACACTTTATATTACCGTCACTACCGCTCACTTGTCTTTCTCTATCTCTGCCTATCTGCAATTCTCTATGTCGTCACTTTATCTGGCGCGCTAATATACAGGAATAGAGGGCGTCTAGCAAATACTGGATTATTCGTGATGTTCCCCGATCCTTCTAGCTACTCATTACATGTTACCAGCGTCACGTGACTTCCGCTGTCGTAACAACATGCTGTTTCTACTCGCATTTGATCTGATACGGTATAAATGCCTTCATTAAATCCCAAAATACTCTCAATGTTTTCTATGATTATCTAAGGACTTAGAAGTATCTTGTGTGAAGTTTATTAGTGTCTTTCAGTGTTTCACTATTCTCTAAATCCATACTGATTTAAGAGGAAAATATTTGTTTATTTAAAGATTTTGTCAACCTGCTTTTCACTATTTTTTTCTAATGTTTTAGAAAATACTGATATGAAATAGGTGTATAATTTACATGATTATTCTTATTACCATTTTCGTTCAATTTTAATTTTAAAGGACCAACTCGACTGTAAATATCTTCGTCATGGCCAGATAAGTTTCACTTCAGTATGTAGTAATATACCATTATCAATTGTTTTCCCGACGTTTCTCAAACTGTTTACATTTTAACAGTACTGTTCTTACTATTTATAGAGCTTTCTAATAAAACAAATGGCCAGGTGGTTAGGGAGCTCGACTCGCAATCTGCAGGTCGCGGGTTCGAGTCCCTGTCACACAAACATGCTCGCCCTTTCAGCCGTGGAGGCGTTATAATGTGATGGTCAATCCCACTATTCATTGTTAAAAGAGTAGCCCAAGAATTGGCGGTGGGTGGTGATGACTAGCTGCCTTCCCTCTAGTCTTACGCTGCTAAATTATGGACGGCTAGCGCAGATAACCCTTTGCTCGAAATCCGTAACAAACAAACAATAAAACAAACAGTAATGGAAAAATTCTGATTTTCTTATTTTCGTGTCTCTTCCTTAATGTCACTTTCGAATAGGCGTTGTTATATTTTGTGCTTTGTGTTACTCTCAACTTACAAAGATACATTTCTTGTTAAAAATACAATAAAAGGATCTGTCGCTTGAAAATTAGAGATGGCTAGTGCAACTAAAGCAACTAACAAAGTTATTGAACATTAGGTTGGATTTTCAACTGAAAAGAGCATGATGTTACGTAAAATTTGTTAGATATCAATGTAGTTTAATTAGCTCAGCTAATATTATCGATATATATATATATGAACATTATTGAGCGAGAAAGGCCTGATTTGTAAAAGGAACAAATATTTTAAGAATCATATTAAATGATCATTTTTTTATATTTTACTATATCTTGTTATTGATTCTTTTTTAGCAAAGCCACGTTAAGCTATTTGTCGTGTCCACCGCGGGGAATCGAATTCCGAATTTTAGCGTAAACTTACCGCTGACTCAACATGTGACTCTTGAGACATCTAACAAAACATATAAACGTTTTAACGTTTAATCGGGTTTAAATATTTTTGGATTACTCCCTTATTAAAAAAAAAACTATTCTAATGTCATATAATTAAAAAAAACAAGTCAAGTTTATAATAGTTAAAAATGTATTTATTTTCCAAATTTCAACTGTATAGTATTTTTGTAAAACAAAGACATTCTCAGCTAGATGGTGTAAAGATGAAGTCTGTGTTTGATAATATTATTTTTCATTGTTTTCAACTATTTTGGCAGAAAATAATTACATAATTACGAAAAAAACATTATGGTGATAAATAAACTGTTCCTTTTAATGTTTCTTAAATATAATAAGCGAAGTAAATGAACTTATAGAAATATTGCAGCTAAATTTCATGAACCGTGATTGGCAGTTAGCTATGAGTGCTACTAAAGAATTGACTTATACGAAGCACCGTCTTCTGAGAAGCTGCATCCAAGTCTATGCTAAGTTAAACAATAGTAATGATAACAAAAGAACAATGACGTTGTTTTGATTTAGAAAAGTGAGGGTAGACTTTAGCTATTACTGCTTTTACACTGTTTGGTGATTGTAACCGTAAGTTGGAGCAACAGAACCGTAGGCAAATGGATGACCAGGTTTGAAGGCTTTAAGGCCAAGGACGGAGTAGTCAGGCTGAGCATGGCCTTTAGGCGAATGATCGTATTTTACGGGGACGGCATCAGAATAGATGTTAACATCAGCAGGATTCTGATTGGCGGTACCAGGCTCGTTGGTCTTGATGTTGGCTCGGAATCCATTTTCATCAGCAACATAATCCACCTGACGGCTAATACCGTAATCATCCGTGTAACCATAGGAACCTTGCTTGTTGCCGTACTCGTCACCTTGCTCCTGGTGCCACTGACGGCCACCGTAATCGTTTTTAATTTCATAATCAAACTTGTAAGGATGGGGCTTCACCTGTATAAGGAATAAAGTTTTAATTTACAAATAATTCGCTAAAACTTTCTGTTAGAAACATAACATAATGATAGAAATAATAACCTAATATTTAAATTTTAAAACATTAGATAATTTTCTTCAGTCAACATCCCCTACACACCTATTCATTAGTTATAATGAGTTAATAGCTGACATATAAAAGTTAAAGTTTTTTATTACAAATTCTTACAATACCTTTGTTTATAAAGTTTTAGTCTGGTTCCCTGGTCTTATTTGCATTTACTGTTTGATTTTTACAGTAAGTTTGATTGATTGATTGATTGAAGTTAAGCACAAAGCTACACAATGGGCTATCTATGCTTTGCCCACCACGGGTATCGAAACCCGGTTTCTAGCGTTGTAAGTCCGCAGACATACCGCTGTGCCACTGGGGGGCTTTACAGTAAGAGAAAATTAAATTTTCTAAATGTGCAAAATGTATTTAGTCAGTTGTTGTTGTTGCCCTTTTGAATTGTTTGTTTATTTGTGTAACTTTAGGCGATAATAAAAGAGCATGAAATATTCACAGACTATATTCGCTCAGGACTTACGTAAGGGTCGGGTTGGTAAGGTTTTCCATAAGTCGGTTTGGCCACAACTGTCACTGGATCGTATCCAAATTGAGGTCTGTATTGATTGGTGGAACAGAGTGTGATGAAGCAACAGAAGACAATCTGTAAAGACCGTGCATTGTTGAAAAGTGGGACATGTGAAAACAGGAAGTACTTGACTAGCCAATCAGACGGAAATGTCACTTCTTTACATCTCTGATTAGAAAATGTAATATATATAAATTCATATATATTAACCTGATACTACATTACCATGCTTCTGATTAATGGGAGAAAAAAATGGCTGTTATATAAACTGAATTTCAACAGTAAAATGTTGTGATCAGCCATGATATGATTCATGGTACTAGAACGTTTTATAGGGAAATACTACAAAGAGGACTCGTTCGTATACACTGTTAAAAAAAAGTGAATGGCTTAGTTTTTCAGACTGAATAAAGGCAACTGTTTATATGATTTTCTCTCTTCTATAACGAACAGGCTACATCTTTAAAATGGCACGTGTTTTAAGGTGCTTGATCATCCACAAAGGTGGTCTAAAATACATCTGGGCGGTACTGACGACTGAGGGCACCTTAGTTGCTATGTTAACGAAGACCATTGAATTCCAACTTGAAACAGTGACTTCCCATGTTAGTTATATACAAGTCTCTATTCACCATTGTTTACTACCGGCTCAACATTAGAGGCACGTACCCCCAGTGTCCAATCCCTCCAGTTTTGCCGCCTATGATCAATTACTTTTAGAACAATATAATTTTATTAGTCTTTGTTTGGAAGATCAAAACGACCAAACACATGAATTAGTTTCTTGGTTCATTCAGAATTTCTCTTTCTAATTTGTTTAGCACATTTATGGTATATTAAATTACTTTCACTCTGAAATGTTCTGTAATTAAAATTATATAGTTTTCCCCCTAATTTAGAAGCGAATCTATCACTAACACTGAAATATCAAATTCAACTTACCTTGATCATACTGTTCAGAGAAAAATTGAGGCTTTACTCAGTGATCTGAGGAATGGTTTGGCATCTTCTTCCAAATCCAAGGATTTTATATGAAATCTTAACCAATGTATCTTCCTTGTTTTTTTTGTTTTTTTGGGGGGGCCAGAAAGCTAAAACGCCGAGACGATGGTGTAAATCGCTTATATCATCCTCGGTAAGGAATGACCTGTGCAACTACAAACTGTTTCATAAGCAGATTTAAACTTCCTGTTTTGATCAGGTCTTTGTACTCTTCTTGGGCGTCTCCTTGAAAAACAGAAAGAATTAGCTACTATGAGACTAATTTATGTTGATGTTTCCAAAAAACACTTAATGGAAAAATATAAGTGCATGTCTTGCTTTTAATCCTACTAGCAAGTGTTCGGGTGTTCTTTATTCTATGAAAAAAACTAACTACTTCTAGAAGCAGATGAAATATAAGGTTTACTAATCATATCCTAGTTGTTTTAATGAATAATTGTTTTTGAAAGGAGTTGATGTTAAGACAATCATCACTAATTCCTGATATTCAAATTTGAATATTTCTAGGTATCTGGAATCATGTTGCTCATAATTAACAACATGTATTAAAATTATGATATTGCTTGATGTCCAAAGTTGACTGGTAATATTTATAAGTCACGACACTCGAAGACAAACCTAGCAATTGCCCTATAGAATTAAAATATGTGTCCAATTTTCTAATAAATTGGTAATTAGAACTACCGTTATAATGATATATCTCTGATTATCAGCTACACAGAATGTTACACTGGTATATCTATGACAACTATACAGAATGTTACACCGGTTATATGTCTGATTGTCAGCTAGACAGAATATTACACTAGTATATCATTAACAAATAGACACAATGTTACACTGGTATATCTCTGACAACTAGACAGAATGCTACAGTGGTATATCTCTGACTGACAACTAGATAGAAATTTACACTAGTATCTATCTGATTTACAACTAGAAAAATGACTCTTACACTGATATACTCCTGCTTGTTAGTCAAACATAATGTTACAGTAGTATATATCTGACTGAAAACTAGAAAGAATATTACACCGTACATTTCTGACTGATAACTAGACAAAATGTTACACTGGTACTTCTCTGACTGACAACTAGAGAAAATGTTACACTAGTATATCTCTGACTGACAGCTAGACAAAATGTTACACTGGTACTTCTCTGATTGACAACTAGAGAAAATGTTACACTAGTATATCTCTGACTGACAGCTAGACAAAATGTTACACTGGTACTTCTCTGATTGACAACTAGAGAAAATGTTACACTAGTATATCTCTGACTGACAACTAGACAGAACATTACAGTAGTATATCATTGACTGACAACTAGACAGAACATTACAGTAGTATATCATTAACTGACAGCTAGACAGAATGTTAC
>NW_013669505.1:92453-96577 GCF_000517525.1 Limulus polyphemus | reverse complement strand
GATTGAGGAAAAGGAGATTTTACTCCAGCACATCTCTAAATTAGGAGTGAAGAGAATGGGTTGTCACTCTATCATACATCTTGTTAACTGTAGAACAGACTGGCTGTTAAATTGGCATATCAGCGAATAACGAGAGGGCAGAATGAGAGCTTTTGTTAGAGGAAAATAAGCTGTTAAAGTGTTATATATCTTGGGATATTGTGAATCTTTAATAAACAAACAATCAAAATAAGTAACATGGGCAGAATGAGATGTCATAATGGCTCCTCTCTAATCAACGAAAAAGGAGGGTTAATTGTTACACTTACATATTTTTGTTAACAATTATATGGAATGAAAGTAACACTTCACATTTTTTTTATAAGGAATGTGCGACACGAAATGTTACTCTAGCATATCTCTAAGTAACGAATCAGAGAATGGGTTGTACACTAGCATGTATTTCACTGAACGGATAGAACAGTTGTTACATTGGCTTATCCTTGATTTAAAATGAATATAGAAGAAGTGATACGTCACATAACATTTCTGTAAATAATGAGTGGAAAGAATGAACCGTCACTTTTACATACTTCAGAAGTCCTAAGGGTAGAATAACTGTCGCTCTGGCTGTCTCTGATTAGCAAGTTGAGATAATAGCTGATATACTGCATATTTGATCAAGAATTAGAGAGAATGATCTGTTTTATTGTAATATACCTTGTAAATTTGATTCACTTATATGACCTAGAGGTTAATCAGGCGAACTGCCGTAAAATTTGAATTTAGTACAAAACAAATTGTTATGGAATGTTATAATACACATGTTTATGGGGATCAATGACTCTCACTTTGACTCATTTCATCAGTCTTAGCAGAACTTTTCCTAAGGATTTTTTTCAACTGCACAATTATATTTTAACTTCATCATTTTTCAATACATGATGCCTTGTTGTACCTCATATATACAGGCCTAGTAACAAATGATCCAAAAAATGAATAACATTTTAGGAAATACATAATTTATCAACTCTGGAATGTAATTTTATAATTTTAAATATGCTTTATATATATTTATCCACTTGAACTTACTTATATAGGTGAATTTTCAACTGCACAAATATTTTCACAGGTGCCCAATTTGTGATCATCTGCACCCTAGGAAAACCCCTGACTCTTAGCAAGTGTCAATTACTGTGTTAATCCTACTCCATAAGCATATATAAAGTTGTTTGTGTATGTGTGCTATTGTCTAGTAGCATTTTCACTATAAACCAAAAAGAACACTGTAAAAATTGATCGAAGCCAAATTTGCTTCATAAACGTTTTGAATTTGAAATTTTAATTGAATTAATATTTTCATTTTGAAACCGATTTGAAATTTGCACAACATATAAAACAGACAGTTATTTATTATAGCAAATTTCAAAACCTTTTAAACAAAAGTGTTACTTTATTAGTTATACCGGTTGATTTCTTATCCTGATGAGTTTCACAATATTATAATGTTGGCTATGTCTCTTTTTCATAACATTTTAACCACCTATTTTTGTTTGTATTTGCTGTCTAACATTACATCTACACATATGTATTGTTTCACAGAAACAACAACTAAAAGCATGAACACCAATCCGATAACTGTGCTATCAAGACAGATATCTTGAAAGTAGTTCCAATAAAACTTGAGCTACATAGGTTACTCAGCTATTAGTTGTCAAGGTCTATTTTTTAAAACAATAGAACAAACACTTGTTGTCTTTAGGATATGACTTTGAAAGGTCACGATATTTTGTTTTAGTTATTATATTCTCTCTAAAGGTATGTTATGTATAATAAAACAGTTCCAAGTTTTCATACAGATACAAATAGAATCAAATTTCATAACCATGTGGTTTACTACAAAATTTAACATCTATAAATAATTATTTGTTATCAAGCACAAACCTACACAACGGACTACTTGTGCAGTAACCATCACAACTATCTAAACCCAATTTTTAGTCTTCTAAGCCCTAGACTTACCGCTAAGCCAACATGGATTGAGAAATAATTATATTGATGAAAATTTTAATTGCATCGTCTTTTAACATCTGTAGGTTATAGAAGAAGCCACATTCAACCAGTAAAATCTTCACACACTTTTACTGATATCCTTTTAGTAAACAGTTTCTTCCAAGTCGAATGAAAGTGAAAATAATGCAAGAAATTTATTGGTAATAATCATTAGGCTACACCGACTACCAGTACAATAACAGTGTCTGAGTTAATATATAACGTACTGTTACGACAGCGGAAGTCACGTGATTCTAGTAACACGTTATGAGATTCTAGAAAGATCATGTCCGTTCGTGAAGCCTCGAGTGTTCTCCAGACACCCTCTATTTCTTATATATAAGACCGACGAGAAGTGACGGCATAGATATGAATAATTGCAGATTGAAGGGATAGAGATGAGCAATTGGGTCAAGCGCGGTAGAAAAGTGCGTGAATCGTTCGTTGAGAATTATAGCGTGTGTTTAAGTGACTGTGGAAATTAAGTGTATCGCAAAGTTGTATTGAGAAAGAATAAACTAGTTTTATTTAAGAAAGGACTTGTATCGCTAAAGTTTCATCCGAAATAAATTATAGGGGAAATTAACAAACGACCAGAGACGTAACTGTACCTAAAACTTAATAAGTACAAACTACTTTTCTCTTCATAATACTTAAGAAAGTTACGCACTAGTAAAACATATGGAATTTGGTAACACAATACTCTTGCTCTGCAAACGTACCATTTTACAAACATCTGGCAGTGATTTAAATAATTTTCAAATGTTTTTAATTTTTATAAAGATATCATGTATTCAGTTGCATAATCATGTTTTATACGATTAATGCTTGTTTATTTGATACACTCATATAAATGAGTGAAACAAATATTGCTTAGATCTCCCAGTTTTACACTAATTTAAGAAATATTTCCATCTAAACAAACCCAATGCAAACATTATGTATTAGAAGTTATGTTATTCGTTCTCTATCATAATCCCCGCTTTCAGATTACTCCATTATCGTCTGTGGAAGAAACTGCGTTATCATTAAACTTCGAATTAAACAACAAAGTTAATAAAATATTATCGTTTTGGAATATTTATCACTAACTATAAAAGGGCTTATTCTTATTCCCTTTGTCGCTCTTACGAAAACGCTTTCGCGCTTCCTTTTTGATAATATTCAATTATATACATCGTCGCTTAGCAACAAAACTATCACATGATTGTTCTTACGGTGTTTATGTTGAATATTCAGTATTCATATTGATTTGTTTTAATTCTTCATTTTTTGATAACTTCGATGATATAACAGCAAAATAGTAGCCCCCAGTGGCACAGCGGTATGTCTGCAGACTTACAACGCTAGAATCCGGGTTTCGATACCTGTGGTGGGCAGAGCACAGATAGCCCATTGAGTAGCCTTGTGCTTAATTACAAACAAACAAACAAACTCCCCAGTGGCACAGCGGTATGTCTGCGGACTAACAACGCTAGAAACCGAATTTCGATACCCGTGGTGGGCACAGATAGCCCACAAGCAAAATAGTTTAATTAAAAACTTTTATGACATTGAGTTGTAGCCAAAAGCAAATTAAAATTTACCAAGTAGTGTTTCACCTAAGCCTTGCGTTACGTTTATGTATGAAATTAGACTACAAATAGGTCTACTATTACTGACGTTATAGAGTCAAAGTTTAAAAAGTTTTAAGTGATGAATAAATGTTAATTAATAAATACTCTTTTGGTATTTTAACACATATATTACCTTCCTGGCCTTAAAGCATAAAGAAAAAATAAACGTTTATTACTAACAAATATCTTTTATCCACTGTACAGCCGAAAGAGTTAAAAATTTGAGTTGGAACGTCCGCACTATGTTTTCTACTTCCTGACCAAGAATACAGTGAAAAGGCTCAAGAGTACTATTTAATTCAGAGTGCACAATTTCTTTATGTTCACGATAATATTGCGTTTTTCTGCGTAGTTTTTACTAAAAATATGTTGATTAAAAATTATTTCGAGACTGATAAAATAAGTGAAGAGTAGGTGCCCTTTGAAGGTACAGACCAATTCGTTTTAGTTAAATTCTATAATTCTCGTTAATCATTC
>NW_013669505.1:90481-91359 GCF_000517525.1 Limulus polyphemus | reverse complement strand
GACTTTCTAAAAGCAAGTGTTTTGTGCCCTGCCTAGGAGAAGGTGTCTATCTTAAGCCCTGTGACAAAGAACTATTGGGTACAATTGGACCAGTTGAAGCTTGAAGATGGTATTCTTCTCCGGAGATGGGAAGCTGCACATGGGATAGTGACGACCTGGCAAACGGTTATACCGAGAAAGTTACGAGAAGTTTTGCTGCGTCAATCCCATGATAGTTTAACAGGAGGATATCTTGGAGTTAAAAAGACATTGAGTCATCTACGACAGAGATTTTACTGGATAGGTATGAGGCAATATGTGGAAGAATGGTGCAGGACATGCAGTACATGTTGTGCCAAAAGGGAACCCAAGGATAAGGGACGTGTTCCAATGAAGTTATATCAAGTTGGTGCACCAATGGAAAGAGTAGCTGTTGACATTGCTAGTCCTTTGCCCTAAACTCGTGCTGGAAACAGGTACATTTGTGTGGTGATGGATTATTTCCCCAAGTGGTCTGAGGCATATACAATACCAAATCAGGAAGTTACAAATGTAGCTTTGTCTATTAGTGATTTCTTCTTCAGATTTGGTATACCATACGAACTGCATTCAGATCAAGGTGGTAACTTTGAATCAGCTGTGTTCAATGAATGCTGCAAGTTGTTTGGCATACGAAAGACCAGAACAACGCCACTTCACCCACAGTCTGATTGGATGGTAGAAAAGTACAACTGGACACTTGGAAAGGAATTGGCAAAATTTTGTAATAGCCGCCAAGATGACTGGGATGTCATTCTCCCTCCACTGTTGATGGCCTATAGGACAGCAGAGCATGAAGCCACTGGATATACTTTGATGTTTGGTCGGGTACTTCGGTTGCCAGTGGATCTGCTAACAGG
>NW_013669505.1:88619-89481 GCF_000517525.1 Limulus polyphemus | reverse complement strand
CGGAAGTCACGTGACGCTGGTAGCACGTGGTAAGTTTCTAGAAGGATCGGGGAACATCACGAATAATCCAGTATTTGCTAGGTGCCCTCTATTCCCGTATATAAGCGCTCCAGATAAAGCGAGACGATTAATCTAAACTCTGGGTAACTGTTGGTTAAGCACTGTACATTTTTCCTGCAAACTTTGAAATGGTTTATTCAATCGATGATGTGGATCGAGTCACATCAATTACACCCAATCTCTTTACGACACAAAATAATAATATTTTCACGATCACAATGAGCTAGATATCGACCCTGATACATGCCAGTATGCAGTCTGTCTCTTTCCCTACGCCACCGTAGACACATTTAACTTCATTCGCCACTACAAACCTCAAGCCCGAGTATTCCCTGAACGCACCCGGCGTCTACGAAAGAGAGGCATACTCCTCCAACCCAAGTAACTCGAAGATTTCCGCTACTCTCTCCACCCTTGGTCTTCAGACCCTCCCGTCACTTGCCAACCCCCCAAAAGCAATGCCAGTCTCCACACAATATTTCTCCGGAACGTTCATCTATCCTTTACGCCAGAAGAAATTCACCAAGCCCTGAAAATTACAACCAACTCTATGATCCACGCAGTCCACCATATCCAGTCAAAGAAAACAGGTTCACCCTCCATGTTTATGAAAGTTGTCACAACTTCAAAAAATACAGCAGATTTCATCCTCACCCACGGCTGTTTCCTTGATTATCAACACTTCAAGGCAGAAAAACCTTATCGCAAGCCTCACCCACCCCGTACCTTTCCTAACCCACCCACAAGCCCACGTTTCACAACACCTAGAAGAAAACCACCGCCAACCAGTACTCTACCGCCC
>NW_013669505.1:85536-88609 GCF_000517525.1 Limulus polyphemus | reverse complement strand
AAAATGTGGTCGGCGTGGTTAGCCAAAGGTGGTGCATGCCAACCGGCTTTGGCATTATCACGGTCCGGGACATTTCAGTTCGGACGAAGTGAACAACAAAACAAAAGACGCCGCTGAAGACGTGTCACCTGAAAAGCCATTGTCGAAGAAGAAACTCTAATCGGTTTTGAGACGGGAAACAGTGAAGCCCTTGATGAAGTTACTACCACTGATGTGACTATTACCGATAATGGGACATTTCCTGATGGAGCAAAAGCCAACGAAACAGAGACCAGTATGGAAGAAGATACGTCCCGTAAAATTAAGAAACTTTGTTGAATTTTCATTTTGTGTTTGTAAATTCTGTACATTTAATTAATTATTACATTTAATTATTGTTAATTATCTATTGGTTTAATTTAAGTGGCTACTGTTGAGGACGAACAATACTAAGGAAGAGGGAGTGTTACGACAGCGGAAGTCACGTGACACTAGTAGCACGTGGTAAGTTTCTAGAAGGATCAGGGAACATCACGAATAATCCAGTATTTGCTAGGTGCCCTCTATTCCTGTATATAAGTGCACCAGATAAAGCGAGACAATTAATCTAAACTCTGGGTAACTGTTGGTTAAGCACTGTACATTTTTTCTGCAAACTTTGAAATGGTTTATTCAATTGATGATGTGGATCGAGTCACATCAATTACACCCAATCTCTTTACGACACAAAATAATAACATTTTCACGATCACAATGAGCTAGGTATCGACCCTGATACATGCCAGTATGCAGTCTGTCTCTTTCCCTATGCCGCCGTTAATCATCGACGGACTACCACTCGACTTCTCGCCGCGGGACACGTTTAACTTCATTCGCCACTACAAACCTCAAGCCCGAGTATTCCCTGAACGCACCTGGCGTCTACGAAAGAGAGACATACTCCTCCAACCCAAGTAACTCGAAGATTTCCGCTACCTTCTCCACCCTTGGTCTTCAGACCCTCCCGTCACTTGCCAACCCCCCATAAGCAATGCCAGTCTCCACACAATATTTCTCCGGAACGTTCATCTATCCTTTACGCCAGAAGAAATACATCAAGCCCTGAAAATTACAACCAACTCTACGATCCACGCAGTCCATCATATCCAGTCAAAGAAAACAGGTTCACCCTCCATGTTTATGAAAGTTGTCACAACTTCAAAAAAATACAGCAGATTTCATCCTCACCCACGGCTGCTTCCTTGATTATCATCACTTCAAGGCAGAAAAACCTTACCGCAAGCCTCACCCACCCGGTACCTTTCCTAACCCACCCACAAGCCCACGTTTCACAACACCTAGAAGAAAACCACCGCCAACCAGTACTCTACCGCCCATCCTAATACAACAGACCAAACTACTCAAACCTCAAGCACTTCCTAATCACGAGATATGTCAACCCAAACCATCACTACTAGGAGAAAAAAAGGCACCCAGACTCAGCCACAAGTCTTCACAGCTACCAACGACGCCTATCAGCAAACCAACAACCCGCCTCCAGGCCCCAAGCCACTTTCTACTACATCATTGGCGTCAAGCTCTCCGAACGCCCTGGTAATTGACACCTTCACCGATCTCTACCGACCTGACGAACCTGTCTGTGCCTTCTGCTCACTCACCAACGACACCAAGGACTCTATGCCTCCACCACCTGCCTGGATCCAGAAACTAAGCCACTTTAAAACCATGGCGAACACCAGGAGACTCCACAACAGATTCAATAGCTAATCCACCCCCAGCACTGGTCTTCACTTTGCCTTCCCTACTTACTTCTTCTCGCTAATCAGTCGTTACCAGTGAAAGTGGGTTTTCTCGGGGTACTCCCACATTAAATTCTCGGCATAGACTTTTTAGATCCCCGCCACCCTGATGAACCATTTGTCCAATATCGGCCGTTTATTTTAGTTTAGTTTACTTTGCTCTTCACTTTTTATTGTCAACAGTTACTCTCTCGATTACCTTTTTCAAGTTATATACCTCGTCTGCATTAATTTCCTATTTTCTCAAGTTAAGCCCATATTCCTAGACCACGAGCGGGGTGAAGGAGGATTATTTAATCTTCGAGCACCCCAGATTAGTAATTATTTCTTCGGAAATAATTATTTTTAGATCTAAATAACTGCCAGGAAAAACAAAACGAACGAGACAGTTAATCGGAATTGGAATCGCAGTTAGAGAGATTGAAGATATAGACACGAATAGTTGAGTCAAGAGGGCGTTAGGCACCGTAAGTAAAGTGCGTGAATCATTGTGAATTATAGCATGTGTTCAAGTTAAAGTAACTGTGGAAATTAAATGTATTGCAAAGTTGAGTTGAGAAAAGAATAAACTAGTTTTATTTAAGAAAGGACTTGTGTCGCTGAAGTTTATCGGAAAGAAATTATACGGGAAATTAACAAACGACAGAGACGTAACAATATTTTAGGTTTATCGGTTGTAGTTAACTTCTTCACGTCGATGTTTTTATCAGTACAGTGTGCATCTTCGAACAACAAACAATTTTTCATTTTGTGAAGAGTGGTGAAGCGCATTATACAGTTGCCAAGTAGCCAATAAACTTTCGTTTAACTTTCGTTATGTTTACAGTATTTGCATTAAAATTCGGTGAATAAATATTGAGACTTTTTTTAAAATAGCAAATACATTGAAACTTGCTTCTATAATTCTTAACATACTAATACAAAAATTCCCTCCTGAACTTTTTGAGACAAAAAGACAATCTTCGCATCGAAATCAGACTACCAGCTTAGTAACAAATTTATTTTTTTATAGTATTGTATATACAAGACTGTTTAGTTTAGGAGTTATTATTTAGTTTATTTAATGATTGTTTGGTTTGCATAACAAGAGTGTTAAAAGTAATTATTTTAAAGGCTATAGTTATAACAAATTTCGTTACGTAATTCGGCAAGAGTCGTACGTCGTGTATGTAGTTCAATTGTTTTAAATTGACGGCACATTACTCGAACCTTCTGTATTTTTCTCGTTGCCTTAATATTGTTACATCATATCGTCTCGTAGTTTGTAGAAAATTTTAGGCCTCAATTGGGAAATG
>NW_013669505.1:79920-85001 GCF_000517525.1 Limulus polyphemus | reverse complement strand
AACACGTTTAGATTGAATGGTAATTTATAATCAGTCACAAGAACTTCGAATCTGAATCACTTGAAAAAAACACGGGGGTGCTTAACTTTTTTCCAGGTGTATATATAGGCGACCAAGTGAGTGCAAGTGAAATTAAGTCAGATTTAAGTTAGTGAAAGTAAAGTTAGACTATGTGATCGATAGTTTAGCCATAACAGGCGATATTTTAAAGTGAGTTTCACAGTTTAACAGAGATAATAATTTGTCTTGTCAAAGGGTGTTCTAAAGTAATTGAACCCATCTGTGTGGACTTTGATAAAAAAGAGACAATTACTTAAAGTTCTGGGTGCAACTGTAGTAACCCATGGGGTAACGTAAGTGAATTTATCGCAGATTGTGTAGTAGGAAAAAAAGAATAGAGAAAAATAATGTGTCCTTTCAATTGGCTTCTAAAGTAACTGAAGAATGTAAAGGGTGTTAAGAATTTTTGTACATAAGTTTGCCTTGTTTTGAATATATTTATTTTAAAACAAGTTGATTGTATGCTGTCCGTTTATTGTTTGAATTTATCGCCAACAAATCATAGCCACCTACTGTAAAAGAATCCCAGCCCATATACAAAACCTGACAATAAGTACTATATATAATGTGCACAATATACATTTCTATACAGATGCGTTAGTGAATATATGCAATAACAAAAGAAATGAAAAACTGCCGCTAAATCAATTTATTTATTGATCTTTTACGAAAAAAATTCGTTCATGCCCACCAGTGCCACAGCGGTATGTTTGCGGACTTACAACGCTAGAATCCGGGTTTCGATACCCGTGGTTAGCAGAGCACAGATATCACATTGTGTAACTTTGTGCTTAATTACAAACAAACAATCTAGCGTTCATATCCCTTGGAGTTTCTCCAAAAAGCGAAAATGGCGAAATCCTGAACGTTTTCATAATAATTACAGTAGCTTTTTGGTATCGATCATATTCAGATTTTTGTGCTATTTTCTAAGCCTAAAACTTTTTAAAGTTATTGATAATGAAGCTTAAATCATAGTACAGTATATCACAGATTAATAATAATTAGGTAAATCCCCTTGTTTATAATGAGTGTGTCAGCAAATTACGAGTGTAATAAATTCCGAACAGGTAATTTTAATTTCGATCCATTATAACAGCAGTTAAGAAAATAAAAACATTTGTTAGGTGGTGTAAAATATCTAAACCGGCCTCTAGATATTAAAATGTGTCAAGAAGGTAGACATGTACTTGACACCAGGAAGAAAGCAAAAGCTTGACACTATTATAAAATGGAATTTCTTTTTTAGCAATAGATGAACCCGATCTTTAAAACAAAGAAATGAGTTATTTTAACATCATGCGTGACAAATCTGGACTGAATGTAACAGTTTTATTATCTCAAGCTTCAAAGTAGGCAATAGGTACAGTACGTTATATTAAAACAATTTTGAAGCCTCATCACGTCGGGACAGTCCATGTCGTTATATCGGGTCACGCTTTATCGGACGACAATAACACTGCAGGGTAGGTTCCATTGCAAAATTCTCCATCGTAAGGCTGTCATGCCCAAAACATACCACTCCTTCTCGATTGCTTTCCACAAGCCATCTTGTGTGCAAAGATTACAATGTCCTAGCACCCGTTTCAACTGTTCAATTGCGCAGAAATTCATAAATACTGCGTCTGGCGATTGATCAGCATGCCCTCATATGTATTAGCATAAATATCTGTTTCATTATTCAGCTCTTTGAAGTATTCGACTGTTGAATCGATATATCGTGGCAACAGCTTGTGTACACGTGACTTATTTCACGCTTTCAAGCAGATATCTTTCTGTATTATGCTCCCTACTGTTGCCTGAAGTAAATGGATGACTTTTGTCACAGACCTTCGTGTTCTTGGATCCTCACCTGTTACAAACTGCCGCACTTTATTAGCCACGGTTGGGATAAAACGTTTTGCAGGTTTCTTTCTGGATGGTTCTGGTGATGGTCAAATTGAATCTACATTCTTCGGTTTTTCAGTGCTGTTAAGTAAAAGAGATATCACTGTCTTGGAAATTCTAAATCCACGATCTGAATACATCTTTCTGACCTAAGAATATTTTACGTTGAAAGGGCTGTTACACAACCTTCCCAAAATGGATCAATTTTCGGTGGTATCACACTACCTACAAAACACCAAACAATGTCAAAACGTACTTCTTATGCATTCCGTTCCATCACGAATTTATATGGGGTATGGCTGTCACGTAACTTATTGATTTGCAAATTCAAAATTGTTTTAATATAATATACTCAGCCATCCGGAGTATCTCAAGTTCTAAAATATTCAGGGTTTTCTCTTCTTAAGCCATTATTAGTGAGCAGTTTAATTCTCAAATAAAGAAAGTTTCTTATTGTTACATCATCACTGGAATCTCAAGCTGTAAAACATAAAACCTTTATGTTTTGCAGTTTCACCTTTGACATGTAGCAATTAAAGATTTAAAATAGGAGCCGCTTGTTATTGTTAGATCACTATATATATGTACATTATAAATCCATCAAGTATCGCAACCTGTTCGAGAACGATTAAACCAAATGGAATTTAACTTAAGTTTTTAAATTGTATATGTAAGTTTCCTTATTTTTGTTTTTCATGGCAGAACGTGCTATTATGATATCCAACCGAACGTTTTTACCTTCTGTTGGCCCCTAGTGGCACAGCGGCATGTCTGCGGACTTACAACGCTAGAAACCGAGTTTTGATACCCGTAGTGGGCAGAGCACAGATAGCCCATTGTGTAGATGTGTGCTTAACTACAAACAAACAAAGTTTCTGTTGGTAGAAGTTCTAATTATGAGGACCGGAGTCTCAGTGGTCTGCTTTTAATAGCTTTTTTCGTTTCCTTTTTCTTGTTTCATTAGGAGCAACTGTCTTTCCACAATTGTTTACAGAGAGTGATTGGTAGTATATATGTCGAAGATTGTGTGATAGAGCTCCTCGTAATCTTAATACCAAGTCAATTTCACATGTGAAGTTTTCACCGCTGCGTGGGTCCTATATTACTTTGTTACTTTTACCAGCAGGACATATTTATCGTTCCCACCCAAAAGCTTGTGTCCTAAGTTTAGTTAGTTGCCTGATATAAGTGACCAACTATTTTTATTTTCCGTACACTGGTGAAGTTTGGGCGATATTGTTTGTGATATCTCAAACGTTATTTTTTACATTTTAAAACGAAACGAAATAGTTTCCTAGTGAAACCCACACACACATTCATGTACGTATATGGTAAGAAACATTATAATGTTCGCCATAAAAATTATGTATAATCTGGCGTAAAATATTTTTTACGTAATTATTCTGAATATATGAAACGTAGAATAGATTTGTAATTAAAATTAATTGGTTGTTTTCGTTTTGGTTGTTGTTAAGCGTAAAGCTACACAATTGGCTATCTGTATTGTGCCCACCACGGGTATCGAAAACTGATTTTTTGCTTTATAAGCCCGTTGAATTACCGTTGAGGCTCTGTGTGTGTGTGGGGGGGGGGGGGGACTGAAATTGATTGCAACCAATTTTATGTTGGAAAACTGAACATTTACAGTTAAGTACAAACATTCCACATACTACATCAGTAACCAAGATCTTTTCCCGCTCCTTGCTAGTAAGAATTTATGTTTTTTATTGCTAAACTGGTCATTTTCAAAAAAGTAACGGGGACTTTTTAAAACTTTATCCTGTTGTTCCTGTAGTAATTAAACAACAAATTATTTAATGAGGATTATTTTCTTCGTGATTTAGAAGCTAAAGAGGCTGGTTGTTTTCTTAGTGAAAAGCTACGCAGCAGGTTACATCCAGACTGTCCACTGCAGGTAATCACACCCTGGATTTTAACGTGTAATTCCGTAAACTTACCGCTGACCCACCGGGGGACAGAACAAGAGAGATGTTTTTTTCTGCTACAGTGCACTTAACCTTTGTAAGCTTCGTAAGCCTAAAGTTATTTTTTTTATAAAACAAGTTGTAATATTTTACAATACCTTCCATGAGAATACTTATGAATTTAGTTGCTGTTTTTTTTTTACTTCTTTTTAATGTATATTATATGGCGTATATGTATATCATGCCATATAATATACATTAAAAAGAAGTAAAAAGTTATGCCATTTATATATATGTGTGTGTGTGTGTGTTTTCGTTATACATTTGGGTTATCAATGTTAACTTTAATTTTCATGAAAAGTAAAACTTTACCCAAAGAAACAAGTTGATTAATATGCAGAAAAGTAATTACAAAAATTAATGATTTTTTCTTATTAATTTTATCCTCTAAGACTGAATTAATTTAATTCAATTATATATATGTGTATATAATAAACTAAAATGTTAATAGTTTAAAATATGTCGTACAAAAGCTAAATTTAACACTCCTCTAAGAGTTAGGTTGTAAATCCTATTAAAATCTAAGTTATAATCATCTTGAAAAGTTGTTTGTATTTTCTTTTTACAAAAGTTCACAATTGTTGTAGTCAGTCTCAACTTATAAAATTGGTGTATAATTATGTACTTCAGTGGTGAAGGAAGGTGTTTCAAAGTGGGGTGCTACAACACCGCGGTTCCGATGCCTCTGCACTTGAATGCTTACAATTTGATTAGACCATGTGTTCTAACAACTACGAGTTATTTTCAGTAGAACCTCACAACAGTCGAAAATAATTTATTTCCCTGCTAAATATTTCTCTTAAGGTTACTGAAATATCCTTAACTAAAAGATGTTTATAGTTTTTATGAAAACAACATCAATTCATGGATCAAATAAAAACAGATGAGAATCGTGTTTCAATCCTAATTTAAGAAAGTGGGAATTATCATAAATTTTTAAATATGTTTTACGTTTTGTGATATACAAAACATTAAATTCAATGGTGAAAAAAAAATACATTTAACTTGGTGTGGCGGACTTCTATGAAACCTGTCCGTAGTTCATCAATGAACTACATCATATCCATCAGCCTCTCAAATGTTCCTGGAGCATTGCTAAGCCCGAATGGCATCACATGATATTGCCAGAAACCTTGGCCATGACTAAAT
>NW_013669505.1:76431-79260 GCF_000517525.1 Limulus polyphemus | reverse complement strand
ACCACACACACACACATATAGCAAATGTTAAGTCTGAAGGCTTCTGACACTAAAAATCGGGTTACGATACATGCAGTAGACGTATCACAGATAGCCCATTGTATAGCTATGTGCTTAAAAAACAAATATACAATATATATACGTGTATATAAACTTCAGTTTAAGGTTTTATTTCAAGATGTATATGTATAACAAAACATTATTAGTTTTTCAAACTGTTCGTTATTTTACCAGTTTCGTAAATGGAAAAACATCTTGAAAGATGTGTGTGTAGTTTCAGGCAACTTTTTTGAGCGGCACAAGAGCTCAAGGGAAGGCAGTTATTCAACAGCATTTATCCCCAACTATTTTGTCATGGTAACCCGTATTTGCTTGATGATGGCTTGTAGAAACTTATTCACATCTTACGTACTTAAACAACAGCAAAAATAAAACAAGCTGAATGTCGATAATAATCCACGTCATATTTGAGACTGCGTGTACATCAACTCTGTCTCCCCCAGTAGCACAGCGGCATGTCTGCGGACTTTCAACGCTAGAATCCGGGTTTCGATACCCGTGGTGGGCAGAACACAGATAGCCCATTGTGTATCTGTGTGCTTAATTACAAACAAAACATCAACTCTGAAGGGTCAGATAAATTACGTTGATTTGTCGGAGAAAGAACAAGCATTTGTGGAACTGTGTTTTACAAACTATATTTACCTATAGATTTTTATATTACTGACGATCAACTTTAACGGAAAGGATTCCATCGTTAACTCGTTTTTAATGAGATGAAGTTATTTGGTTGATGTTAGATCGCATGAGCAAAATGGCGATCTGTTTGTTTATTTTATTTTGTCTTATTTTATGTTATTTATTTATTGCTAAGATATGTATCATTATAATAACGAAAGTGAAAATTTTATGCATAAAAAAATAAGTCACTGCGTAGCTAAAAGTTACGCATTCTACATACGGCTTCCACGTAAGCGACGTAACATCAACCAATCGGTGATAAAAAATGGAGTATTAATAGTTTTTTTAGTTGTTTATTATAGTCACGTAGTTTGCAAACAGGAAATAAGGATCATACAAAAAGTTGGGAAGTATAAGTAACCTAAATGTGATAAACAAACTTTTTCATATATTTCTTAAATAGTTTGTTTGTTCTATATTTTTAAGGTGACAATGCCAACAGCAATACCTTAAGGCAGTTGAGATAACTATGCACTAGACGATTTGGTCAGTTACGATGGAACTGCTAGTCCCATATAGAACTACCTACGCGATTATACTACTTAAGGCACAATATGTTTGTTTACTCTGTATTTATTATTACTGTTATAAATATACTACTTATGACGCAATATGCTCGTTAAATCTACGTTTATTACTGTTATAAGTGCACCACTTACAGCGGTATGTCTGCGGACTTACAATGCTAAAAACCGGGTTTCGATACCCGTGGTGACCGGGTACAGATAGTTTATTGTGCTTAATTACAAACAAACAGATTGGTGTAATATGTTCGTTAAGTCTAAGTTCATTATTGTTACAAGTATACTAGTTATAAGGCAATATGTGTGTTAAATCTACCCCCCCCCCCCCAGTGGCACAGCGGTATGTCTGCGGACTTATCAACGCTAGAATCCGGGTTTCGATACCCGAGTTGGGCAGAGCACAGATAGTCCATTGTGTAGCTTTGTGCTTAATTACAAACTTATTAAATCAATTATAAATATACCATTTACAACGCACTATGCTTGTTAGATCTATATATTTATTATTATTATAAATATACCATTTACAACGCACTATGTTTGTTAGATCTATATTTATTATTATTATAAATATACCATTTACAACGCACTGTTTGTTAGATCTATATTTATTGTTATCATAAACATACCATTTACAACGCACGATGTTCGTTAGATCTATATTTATCATTATTATAAATATACAATTTACAACGCACTATGTTCGTTAAATTTATATTTTTCATTAATATTCACAAACATAATACTTATTTAAAGTTGTTCTTTCATCGGCGAGTTATTTTAAATTATATACCAGGCTACCCCCAATCTAGTAGTTTCCCGATAATTCACGAAGGTTCGAGAGAAGGCCGTGGCGTGATACTAGTCACGTGACCTCGCTGACGCAACATTATTATAAACTACCGTATAACCCATCAAAAATGACGGGGCAAGTACTACCACTCCAAACCCTACCCCACAGTACACCCAAACCTCACATTTCATAGCTAACTGAAATAAATCCGTTTTCCAAAACAAGCTTGACCAACAAGAATGCAGAAAAATGCTGTCTAGGCAGTCAAACGTCGGTAAATTCCTTTGTGAACCAATCAAAATTAAGATCATTCATGAAATGAATTTGTGACATATTCACAGAATAAGTATCGGTAAAAATCAGTTAGATTAACAGTTTCTAATATATAAAAAAGCCAATGCATTTTGGTAACACTACGTTCCAACAATGGCTTTTATGTCATGTTTCTCAGCAATAAAAATATAATTTAATATTGTTGTTAAAAATGTGTAGGAAATTACGCGTAGTGGTTGTTGAAAACGATAAAAAAGTATGTTATAGGTCAAACCACTAAGGAGTTAATATATATTGTTGCGTCAGCGAGTCACATGACCACTGTGACGCCACGGTTCTAGAACTATCTTGTTTCTTCATGAATGCTCTAGTGTTTGCTAGATGGGGTAGGCGGGTATATATAAGAGGGGACAACGTGACGCGGTAATGTAATGTCTGTGTAGATAGTGAGTAATTGAACTGCAGTCACAGAGCACGAGAGACGTTACAGCGTTTGTT
>NW_013669505.1:73514-75497 GCF_000517525.1 Limulus polyphemus | reverse complement strand
GTATATATATATATATATACACGTTTAAAAAATATTAAAACTGATATGAAACATACATATTTTTAATGGTCGCTTTTCCTTTCTCCACATAGCCCTAGTTATTATCAAGACATCTTTATGATCTCTTTGGACCAATAAACCTACTAGCTAGTGTACCGATCAGTAGAACTGACGGCTTACATCCTGTTACCACAAAAAAGTTTTATTGAACTGAGTTCTTCAGGGCTGTGTGTGAATTTTAGGAGTGACAGCTAAGCCTTGCTATTCGATAGAACGGCTCGAAAGTTGGTAATTGGTGCTATTGACAAGCCGTACTTCGTCTGGTCAATTAGTTCAAAATTAGGGATGACTTTGCGCAGGTAGTCCAATATATGAAACAAACAACTTTTATTTGAATCATTAAAATATTTATGTCGATCTCACAACACCTAGTAAAGGCTACTTGAAAAATAGGTTCAATTTGTAAGCCTAATAGTCAGTCTTAAGCTAATTGTTTGTTAAAAGTATGATTTTATATTGTACCAACTTACACGTTTTAGTACACCATTTAGTGAAATTATTAATGAAATAGCTTTACTATCACTATAGCATCATTAGTGAAAAATCAAAGTACGTCAAATTGCGACTGTTTTTTGTGAACTTTAGCTCATTTTGCTGTAACCTAAAACCTGTAAGAACTAAGCGTAAACAATAAATTATGTGGCAACAACAATATTGCAAAATGCTACATCTAATTACCAGGATAAACGAGATAACATATTTTAAACCTCATTCTTAACTGAACATGTAGGAATAGTGAGCTTTACACTAATTGGACCAGTGGAGATTAGAAACTTTAAACATGTTTCCATTTATATTATTAAGTTTTAGCACATTTATAATATCGTTATATTTAGAAACTGTACTTTGACAATATATAAAGACTTATGTAAATTCATTTTATTGTGCTTTAGATACTGAAGATGGAATCTGATAGAATTCCGAAACGTTCATCCATGTCCCCTTTTTGTCAATAAACAATGTTGTATATCATAAGATTTTTAGCCTTATTAGTCTAGAGACTTACCGCTGAGCCACTAAGAGAAGGGGGGGGGGCAACCTGATTCATAATAGATATAGTTATAACAAACTTAGTGCATTATTAGTATATTCGTCCATCGAAACTAACCACGCCTCGTGAATAAACTTTCAAGACTTGTAGCGTCACAGTGAGTACGAACTTTGTTTTGGCTTATTTAAGATAATGTCAGTGGACACCGTAGTCCCATGACTATATATATTTTATTTGTAGTGAAGTTCATTGTCTTGTTAAAAGGGAGTAAAAGTTATTTCGCTTTTAAATGATGATTAGGAAACGTTATCAACTATGCAACATCATGGCAACAAATGGTAGGGTAAGTTTAAATGACATAATTACATTCACAGTAAAAGTATGTTTATCTGTAAATCTCAAGCACAGAGTCAAAATAAAAATAATTGTTCACTAAAACAGGTATTCAAGGCAAACAAAGTTTAATTTTTAATATATAGGAGCAAGCGAAATGATAGTATTTTTTTTGTAAGAGTTACTAACGTATTCTTTTTTTGCTTGACACTTTTCGACTATCTTTGCACTAAATGCTTTTCTGAAGACACAAAAACTCAACTGGGTTAATATTCGAAACAGGTGTTAAGTAACAAAGCTACACAATTCATGAACTTATAATTACTTTTGTTTTAACTTCTCACTTTACTAGTAATAAAGACAGAGTAACAGGGATTTTGAACAATGCCAACTGGCTAAAAATATGGTGCTGAATTATACAGTGTAAACATTTTAAAAGTTACAGGCCAGTAATTTTAATATCCTAAAGATGCTGGATTCGATCCCTCGCATTGAAGATACAATATCTGGATTAATGCAGAAGCTCAGATAATAACGACTTTGCAGAAAGCAATTAAGATTACATGGCGTATAGTAATTAAACAAATAAAACACTAAAC
>NW_013669505.1:70606-73009 GCF_000517525.1 Limulus polyphemus | reverse complement strand
ATATCAGTTTAATTATTTTTAAACGTTAGTATATATATATATACGTTCATTAACCTAAAATTACACGTTTGGTAAATACTAATGTTGAAAAAAAAAAGAATAACAAGATTACAGATTGAGATTTATATTCCCATTAATGACATTTTGATTTTGTAAGAAAAATAAAACAAATATAGCAAGTAAAGTAAAAGAATATTTTATTGTAGAAAATTAGAACATACAATAAACTATCTACAGGAATGAAAACAATAAACACGTCTATTTTACTGTACAAAAATTAGTACACAGTGCTGAAAGTTTTACAACTGTAAACAATATACATATATATATATATATTCTATATAGCATAAAAATGTAGCTATACGCACAAAAACAGGAGAATTACGTTGCCACAGAACTTATAATTATATTATTAAAGATGAGCATTTCGAAAGTAAGTTTTGAATAATAGAAATATACTACTACTAATAATAGTGGTCTTTCACATGCAAAGCATGAAATAGTCATATAAACTTTGAATATTTATATTATATATATTTATATATAATTACAAAGGGTAATAATAAATCACTTTTGAAGCAAATATTACAGAAATAACAAATGTGTGTTCCAAGTACCTTAGTAGTTTTGAAACAAAGTTAGGCCAAACAATTTCAAACAACCACTAAATAACCTGTGTTAAAAGTTTTCATCTTCTACACCAACACAAAAAGCACATGTTCAAATTTAGTCAATTTGAAGAAGAAGAGCCACTAGAATATGTATCTTCTTTTAAACGTTACTAAACATATGAATGTTCAAAATTAGAGTGTGCAAGTTTTTGATTTCAAGCTGACAAATGGTAAATATTTACTCTAACTAGAGTGGATATCGCTAAATTTATTTTATTCATTATTATATACACGTATACTAATCAGGCACAATAACAGATTGCTTACTAAAGCTTTATTTTCTGCAAAGGATTGTTTCACAATTAAATTAACATTCAGCTTAAATCGAGGAAACAGAGCAAACTGATAGCAAATTCTGGCTAAACTACAGTAAGAAAAACCTTCACCACATAGGGATGGTACTTATACTATGGTACTAGTATATGGCATATTTTACCAAGTGTTATTGATTCAGTTTATAAACTGTCTTGTTCCTGGTACTCTATACATCAGCAGTATTCAAAACTTGACCTCTAGACACTAAGCACTGAAATATTTATGTCACATTTACTAACATTACTAAAATTTAAAACATCCCAAAACTTACTTTTACATACAAAATCTGGGATTGTTTCTGTTTTGTACTATACACCTACACATTCAGATTCCTTAATTCCAGAAGTTTTAAACAGTTAACTTTATAATTCATAAACTTGATTTTTAATAATCTTAGGTACTAACCAAACCAGACTCAAACATTTAAGATATGCTAAATTTAAGGTTCTCTAAGCTCCTTCCTTGTTTCCAGACATCTCATTGTACTAACACCACTAAAACTATGAATTCCCAAAACTTTATTTTAATTACTTTATTTCAAGTTTTCTAAGCTTCTTTTGCATTTGTACAAAATCTCACTTACTAACATGATTAAATTCCTTAATTTGGAAGATGAAAGTTTTATATACTAGCTCCAAGCATTTTTGTGTTTCAGATATATTGGATTTTTCAATAATTTACACTAAGAACTTTAATAAATTTTATTTTTGAGCTTGAGAGTAACTTGGGTCTTCTACTACGGAACTTCCCCTGTTCCTATAATACTAATAACAGTCTAAAACTTCAGTCTCATACATTTTTTTAAGCTTGAACTGGATGATATCACACAACTGTCATCATAGTAACTCTAGCATACTGATCAATCATACAAACTAAGTTTTAATAACTTCAGTTTTAATATATTTTTTCAACATGTATAAAACAGAATATTTTAAAACCAACAAAATTCCAACTTTATTGAAAACAAAATATGATGTGCAGTTCTGTAGTCAATTCTTATAATTGAAGTGGATGAAACTTGTTTATATATTTTAAATCTACACTATTTTCACTAAACCATCAATCAAAACCAAAAAAGATCCTTGACATTTTTCAGAGGTTCAAAATTTTTAATGGAATTTAATACTAATGACATTTTCCATGTGCTAATTTTTCCACTAGAAACTGTTATTTTAGAAAAGTACAAAACAGGAATGTTCAGAATACATGCATGAGCCCCAAGTTGTGGTTTTATGTTTAGAGACTATATAAAAAAAAAATCATGATTTTGAGCATTCTTATGGCTAATAACATGTTAGCTTTTCTAAATAACCTTTTATTTTCCTCACTGATTGTAAATGAAGCTAAAACTGTAATGGCAGGAACGAATGTTGTTCAAACACACACAGAGTACAAAAATATGTGAACCCTGGATTTT
>NW_013669505.1:65415-69986 GCF_000517525.1 Limulus polyphemus | reverse complement strand
AAGCAACACTGATGAGTTTGGGTAATGTTAGTGAATGTAATGATTTTTTGTAACCTTGTTTAGTTCATGTAACCACTGAAAGCAACACTGATGAGTTTGGGTAATGTTAGTGAATGTAATGATTTTTTGTAACCTTGTTTAGTTCATGTAACCACTGAAAGCAACACTGATGAGTTTGGGTAATGTTAGTGAATGTGATGATTTTTTGTAACCTTGTTTAGTTCATGTAACCACTGAAAGTAACACTGATGAGTTTGGGTAATGTTAGTGAATGTGATGATTTTTTGTAACCTTGTTTAGTTCATGTAACCACTGAAAGCAACACTGATGAGGTTGGGTAATGTTAGTGAATGTGTTGATTCTTTGTAATATTGATTAATTCATGTAACCACTGAAAGTAGCAGTGATGAGTTTGGGTAATGTTAGTGAATGTGATGATTTTTTGTAACCTTGTTTAGTTTCATGTAACCACTGAAAGCAACACTACATGAACTAAACAAGGTTACAAAAAATCATTACATTCACTAACATTACCCAACCTCATCAGTGTTGCTTTCAGTGGTTACATGAACTAAACAAGGTTACAAAAAATCATTACATTCACTAACATTACCCAAACTCATCAGTGTTGCTTTCAGTGGTTACATGAACTAAACAAGGTTACAAAAAATCATTACATTCACTAACATTACCCAAACTCATCCTCATCAGTGTTGCTTTCAGTGGTTCATTATCAGATAGTTTTGAATTGAATTTTGTGTTTTGCTCCAGAACAGTTACATGAATGATGTCTTTATTTTTCACATCATATGTTTGTCTATAGATGTTGTTCAAGAATGATCATTCTTGCATTCTTCACTACCTATTTTCATCTTATAGAGAATATGTTAATGTGTTCCACAATTTTAAATATTTTCTTCAAAAGTCTCATTAAGTCATAAGGACCATTTTTATAATGAACTTGGAAGTCTCACAGTTATTTTTGGTAATCATATGAGCTCATTAAAGTTGCTTTCAGTGACCCTACTAACTAGTAAATGTCACTTTAAGAGGTAACATGTTCATTAACATTATTTTAAATAGTTACATGAGATCGTTAAGGTTACAAAAAATCACCACATTCACTAACATTACCCAAACCAAAAACACAAAAAAGCAGTGGCCAAATATCATACCAGTTGTGCACATTCCTGATTTTAACTATTTCTTCAGTTTATGTTATCAGAATGGCCAAATTTCCTACCAGATGTGCACATTCCAGTTTGAAGCCATTTATTTAGTCTGTTTCAAATGTGATTGGTCAAAAATCATGCCAAGTGTATACACACTGTTGAAATAAGTTATATAGTGTTTTTTATCTCACTCGGATATAAAGAAATGTTTTAATAATTTATTTTTAAACTCTAAAATATGTTATTAATATACAAGAATTCCCCTGTAATATTTACTGAGAAATTGTTTCACTTGCCAACACACTTGCTAACTGTACACAGTCTTGTTGAAATCCATTTTTAATACCATTCTTATGTCTGGCTACATATTTTGCAGTAATCTACATGTGTTTAGTATATGTTATTTAACATACAAGAATTTTTTCGGAGTTAAAATATTGTCTGGTATTTGTGATTTACATGATTGTCAGTTGTTGACCCTGTATCAGTAAATCAAGCATTACATTAAACATTAAGACAATTCCATTTTTTTTTTTATCTTGTACACTACTTCTGTATTACTCGCACTGTTAAATTATTACTAACGGAAAGTTCAAGTTTCAAAACTTTTAAACAATGTGTATTAACAAACTGGTCTAATAGAGTTGTTGAATGTTTAACCTTATATTTTTACTACTTTTGTCAGTGTAACAAAAAAGATGAAGATGGCTTTTTTTTTTCTTCGGTTTATTTTATCAGAGTTAGTTAAGATCAGGAATGTGCACATCTGGTAGGATATTTGGCCACTCTGATAAAATAAACTGAAGAAATAGTTAAGATCAGGAATGTGCACATCTGGTAGGATATATGGCCACTCTGATAAGATAAACTGAAGAAATAGTTAAAATCAGGAAAGTGCACATCTGGTAGGATATTTAGCCACTCTGCTAAGATAAACTGAAGAAATAGTTAAAATCAGGAATGTGCACAACTGAAATGATTTCTTCCCAGACAGTAATGAAATATATATTTAATATATTATTTCAGCTAAGCATGTGTACTGTTGATATTAAATGGGAAGTGAGATATGAAATATAATAAATAAAAATGGTTATTGAGTATGACTGTGTGCATTTGATAAGCCTTGTCTTCTATTGGAAATATCATTTGATATAAGCCTCAGAATGGTATTAAATGTTAATTTCTAACCAATGAAGTAGAATATTTTAGAGAAGCAATAAATCAAATTACTAAAGAATTTTTAAAATATTCTTAAAGAAACAGTAATAAAATTAATGGTTAATATCACCTCTAAAACACAATATCATTAGTAACAAGATGTGACTAACTAAATTTAGCTTTTATTTTACATTCTCGAAAGCTTAGCTAGCAGAAAGGAAAATACTATATCAGAAGCTCAAAGGTTTTACAAAATTCAACTCTTACCTCTCATAGGAAAGCTTAGAAGCAGTGATTTATTTTTTTAAAAGCAAACCAACTGTAGAGACTTACTTTACATTATGACCAAATCTATGCCACAGATAGATCAAGCCTTTTGCAATTATAAACTATGATATTAAGTTTAATTCTCAAAAAATAAAATAAACAGTCTCATGTGTCATTTCACATTAATTAACTTTCTCAATGTGACTACTGCTAACAGGTGAAATTCTAATTTTAGTTGATTTTTCTTGCACTAAAGGCCACACAAAAATTGTCAAAACTACAATAAGATCAAGACACAAGGAAATAATAAATTATATTAAAAGAGTAGAAGAATGACAAAAGCTTACAATTAAAAAATAAACTAACTAAAAACTGCTACTGTTTAAGTAAACAAGAGAAATGCATACAGGTAATCCCCTACATTTATAAACACACTTGACTTGTACTTTCGTATACGAACAAAATATCTAATATTTATATGAAGACTGTGGAAAAAAAGTGATACTCAAAGATCATTGAATTCATAGAAAAATGCATAAAATGAACTTAAGAATATTTCTTTATATTCAAAACACACAATTTGCACTTAATCCTATGTTTTCAAAATGCCCTAGAACTTTTTAACCAATTAAAACATCATCATCATCATGAAAAGATTTACATTTAGTCATATCAGTCATCAATGGGCCTCAAGTGGTTCTCAAATTCAATGGGCACATGTTATTTACAGGCTTGTATAGATGTTTTTAAATTTCTTTAAACAAAAAAATGAGGAAGGCTTACAAGAAAAGCTTACTATCAAATCCTAAGCTTGATAAGTATATATTCCAAAATGTTTAACTTGTACTGTTTCAGCTAGAAGAAGACTTGGAAACCAGTTTTCATTAAGAAAATCCACATGACATGGTCGTATAGGCTAAAGTAGCCTTCCAATTTCTTACACATTCAAATAAATTCTTTAATTTTATTTAGAGCACAGAATTCCTAAAATCCTTTGTTTTCTTTAAATACTAACTTTCACAAACATCTATCTTTACATATTCTCCCAGCCATGATGATATAAATATTAAGATTTAATTGTACACAGGCCTTTCTTTAATTGAAACCATTAAAAAGCAGCTCCAGTTTCTACAACAAAATGTAGCTGTTCGAGTAAAGTTAATAATAGCGATCTTTTACTGTCAGAATCCCTACCCCACCCTGACCAAATCATAATGGTATTAAAGTACATACACATTAGAGATACACACACAACTTTTTAGAACTAGCACAACCTTAGAATGTCTGGTTAACAATGTAAAATTAGCATAATAAACCTACTTCACAATATATAAACCAAACATCCACAGAAAGTTCTATATATAACTGAAACAAAAACACAGAATAATTGGTAAAAAGATCATTGACTTAAGCCTCAACACTAAAAGTATGGACTATAGACTTAATCTTCAACCTTAACAAAAGAAAATAAAGATTGAACCTGTCCAAATCTACAAGTTTTGGCATTGAAAACAAAGAAAAGTAAAAAACAGGTAATAAGTGCCCTGTTAACATATAGCTTAAGAGATATTGGCAATGTATGTATTAATATAGTACATACATACGTACTGTTACATACAACTGTTACTGTTGTTTGAGAGCAAAGCCACATTGGGCTATCTGCTGTGTGTACCATGGAGAATTGAAGCCTAGACTTTAGCATTGTAAGAGCATAGACTTACCACTGTACTATCAGGAGACCACTTAATGCCAGTGTAACACAACAGGCACGCATGTGTAAAATATATTAACAGAAAATAAGCTTCAAAGATGCACAGAATCTTCAGTGTTATTAAATTTGGAACCCTCTTGGAAGTCTACACATGCTAAACAGATTAATTTTTTTCCTCTTATATTACACAGAGGTTATGTAATACAAGTTGACCAGTATCTGTGTGTGTGTTCTCATATTCTAGTTTGGGAATCTCCTAACCC
>NW_013669505.1:47730-65244 GCF_000517525.1 Limulus polyphemus | reverse complement strand
TATGTAATACAAGTTGACCAGTATCTGTGTGTGTGTTCTCATATTCTAGTTTGGGAATCTCCTAACCCATTTTACCAAAAGTTTTTGATTACATCTGACTGTAAGGGATATATCTATTTCACTGTTCATACAGGTTTAGTTTTAGGTTTTTATGTCAGCCTTTTCCTTGGACTCTTAAAAAAAAGGTTTAGTGCATGTATGGATAGCACCACCTGTTTAGTACAACAATCAACTTCTGGATCTCAATATTCAAAAAATAATGAAATATTGAACTGCTAACCAAACTTCAAGATAACCAACAACAAATTTTTCTCTTATATACATTAAAACATATTACAATTATATATCACACAAGCTTCAATGTAGAATAATCACTGGTATGGTTAAAGTTGCTTTCACAGGGAAGAAACAGAAATATACATGCAAAAAAAAAAGATAAAATAAAAATTTCACATTAATCTATACCATATTTCTTTACATAATAGCATCACACAATATATGACAAAAATTAAGCAATGCTTTAATCAAATATAGAAAACTAAATAAACGTGAACATTTGTCATTATTTTTTTTAACATTCAGTGATTTAAGAGAAATTTTGTGATTCTGAAAAACGTAAGCAATAAATCCTGGTACAGTGTTTTCTCACTATTAAAACCAATTAAATTATTGTGCTCAACAATTTTGGAGAACATTGGATTTTATCAGTTATATTAATCATAGTTTTCTTACATTTATTCTAAAACAACTTTAATTTCAATTATATCTATATTCCTAAGTAGACAACTAATTATTTTTACCTTTTAAAAATAAACACAAAAACACAGTTATTAACTATTAATATAACAGGCCATTGTCATTTAAATTCAAAAACAAAATAAAATAGCCAAAAACTTTCCTTTTATGAAAGGATACATTAAATGCTCAAATTAAAAGATATTATACAGCTTAAAAAGAAATTTATACAATGACTTATACACAAGAGTTTGGATGAATGAATGAATTCAAGATACTTGGCTCTGAAATGTGATATACGGAAAAAATTCACTGGCATAGGAAACATAAATCATGAGATCAATATTAATATTTTACATGAACAGTAAACCTACATATCTTCATCTTCACCGATGGTTATTTCCTGGGCAGCAATGCTGGGCCATCATAACCAGATAGTTATCGTCTCCAATTGGAGCTTGTCTAAACAAGTCAAGTAATTCAATGCATTTAAAAAGGTCATACTAAACATTTTATTCAAAGCTGGAATTCAATACAGATGTCTTAATAATTATGTATGATTTTACTGAAGTAAAGCTTTATTTCAAGCTAATTTTTTTGTAAAAATTGTAAGTCCTATCCCAAACAGTATATTTTATTTAAAGCTAGAATTCAATAGAGATGCCTTAACAACTATGTATGATTTTACTGAAGTAAAGCTTTATTTCAAGCTAATGTTTTGTAAAAAATCCTACTCCAATCAATTTAGAGTAATAAACAGTTATTGTTAACAAAGAATACTAAAAAAAAAATCTTAGTTTCAAAATTTTAACTTACAAAATTCATTTCAAATACGTTTATCTGAGAAAGTAAAAATGTCTGAAAGTTTTAAAAAAATGTTTCCCGAGTACAACTAGTATCAATATTGATACCAAAAGGAGATATATGATCGTAATTACATAAAGACTAAGCATTTAAATTACACTTAAATCTTACTTTATGAAGGTCTATAAAATCAAATGTACACAAATGAACTGTTTAATAGATTCCAGAGATGTGCAAGAGAACCAAAATCAATTATTCTATAAAGTAGTTTATCTCATTAACAAACTCTAATGTAACTATTCAACACATGTATTTTCAGCAATTTCAGAAATAAAATATATTTTTCTTACTCTGATCCATATTGTGTTTCACGATACATGTTACTCAGGTGCTGCTTATGGTCTTGTTCTAAAGTAATGACACAACTCTTCACAGCTTTCAGAGTTTTCCACAGAGACTGAATGTCTTCAATAACAAACCCTGGTGGGAGAGTCATACCCTGTTCTCCTGTGTAGACAGCCTGTTGCTCACAGGATTCTGTGAAGTGCAAATTATTTAATGTATAACCTGTTGTTAAGAATTTTATGAAGAGCAAAGTATTTAACTCTTATGTGTACAGGTGGGGGTCAAGGTGCACAAGCCATGACCTTTTACAAAGTGACATTCAATATAGTATGTAATTGATGTCAGATTCATCTTATCCTACATTGCTGATCTAGCAACATTTCATGGTAGAGGAGAGTAAATACTAGATATAATATACAGGGACTTGCAAAAAAAACAGTTATACATTTCGGAGGTTTCTAATATGCAAACTACATGACAGACAAAATATACTTATTCTTCACATGACTATCACCTTGCACACTGACATGACAGAGTCTGAGTCATGACTGACATCATCAATTCACAGACATATCTTGAGTACAAATAATTTTATAACATGTATGTCTTTTGTTTGTTTTTTACAACAGGCTTATACATTTTACTAAAAGCTTGACATATTTCATGAAGATAGTAAATCTGGACTTCTAGTCAGTATTTCTTCTCTAATATGGGTTTGAACCAATGTACTGAGCCCATACACATTGGGTTACTAGATAGCTTATTGTTTACATGATTCTATGAAGGATACAGTATTTAATACTTTTATTGTTTATATGATTCTATCATGAACAAAGAATTAAAGATACATCTTGTTCACAGAATTCTATGAAAAATAGAATATTTAATACAGTTTACAAAATGTGGGTCACACCCCATTGGACAAAAATAATCTCTTGCGGGAGGGGCATGAGTAATTGGGCTCTTGAAATATAGTACAATAATGCAAAATTAAGTGTGTTAATGTATTATTTATTAATGAAAATACTAATTAATTACTAGAACACATAAAGCATTTTATCCATGTGTATCCATGTATTGCATCTTGTCACTTAACTTTCTCTAACTCATTTAAAAAAAAGAGAGGCATGCAAAGAAACCATATTTATTAAAGGGGGGTATCGATGACAAAAGCTTGGGAAATGTGATTTACATGATTCTATCAAAAACAAGTAATTAAATATACATTCTGTTGTTCACACAAGTTTATGAAGAATACAGTATTTAATAGACAAAATCATAGCAGCATGCTTACTACTAGAAAGAAACTATATAAACTAGACAGTATATAAAAAGTTATTCAAATAAGCTTTCTAGAATATTCTTAGGACAAGTTACACATAAAGAAACATAAATATAAATCTTCTCCAACAGTCTTTAAAGCAACTATGTATATTTAGAAGGCTACTTTAACACCAAGATTGCCTTGCTCACTTAATCTCTCTATGGTAACTGCACAAAATGTTTATATGAAAACATGTAGTTTTTACAGTATATTTGATATAAACAATGCAAAACAACCAACCAATCAAATTTTCCAGAATATTCATGTGGTTGAAAAAAATTGTATGTATTCTTTCCACTTCTCTGTCTGAGTCGATGTGAACTCGGATGTTTGCCGAAACACTAGCAGTAACAGGATGACACCCTGGAGCACTTTCACTGGATGCCTTACAGCTGCAAATAGTCCAAAAAAAAAACTTTTTAAATGAAATAGCTCACATTGAAAACAATAAGTGCTGTTATAAAGAATTATTTTATTTTTATTTTTGCTGATTCAAATAGCTATGCATAATTTTGAAATATCCGTTTAGAGATGAGAACATGAATATACAGGTTTGTTCGTAGATTTCGCAGTTCACTCTTGTTACCTTCAACAGTTAATTTCTGAATGAGGAAGCTAGGAAAGTGTCTTCAAAAAATGTTTTTCTATTATTGAATGAAGTATGCTAAGCAAGTTTGATCTTTAAAGATTCTTTATGCTCTAGACTTGATTTATATTTTTGATGAAGTAGCCAGCATAAGTACAGTCAAATGTAAAAAACTAAAAATACTGTAATTCACACTTAACTGTTTAAATTAATTGTTTTTGCTCAGAAGAGGAACCAAAGCTTCTGTGTGTTCTATGTAATGGAGTCTGGCCAATGATGGCATAAAATTCAATAAATGTCAGTAATACTTACAAAAACAAACACCTTAAATTTTGCAGTTTTTCTAAAAATTTTAAAAACTTCAGTGACAAAAATAGCCATACACAAACATGCAGCTGGCAATCAAAAAACTAGAGTAATTATTAAAATACAGTCTCACTGCAAATTGTCAGAACCAGGAAACCTCACACAACTGTAGTCTTTTACTTCAGCAGCAAAATAAATGTTAAATTATGGTTAGCAAAAATGTTACTAACCAGTTTAACTACCTTCCACTATCAAAATTACACAGTAAGCCACGTTCCATTTTATGACAACCTAGGATACCAGTTTAACTACCTTCCACTATCAAAATTACACAGTAAGCCATGTTCCATTTTATAACAACCTATGATATTGAAAAACATTCATGTCTCTCAAACTGGGTTTAGAATGAACTCAAGTTTAAAGTCAAAATTCCAGAATAACACCTATTTGATTTAGGAATGCAAAGAAAAAGACACATTGTAAAAAAAAAAGTTTTACATATGAAACAAAAATAACAATAAATATTCAAATATTTTTATCTTTGAGTGCTGTGATTGTATTTATAACATACTTGTTTTGTCTGTTACATACACAGAGCATCCTTCTAAGTATTTATGCCCATTTACATTAAGGATATCATACACTAAAATTTTTTCAACAGAGAGTTCAGCAAAAGAATTGCAAGCTGACTTATCATACTTCAAGATTAATCTTAACCAACCTAGTGGATGCAAAAAAAAAACAAAAACTAGTAGCACAAAATATTTACAATCAATTTTGTTAGGTACAACATAACACTATAAAAACATCATTATCACGTGCCATTTCGAGAAGGGTAATAAAAAATAATGCAAATTTAAATTGGGATATCTACGTTCCTGAAACACTAAAGTAACAGATTTTTCAGCAGTAACAGAACTTTAAATGATAAAACCAAGATGGCAAAGTTCTACATATGATAAAATAATAAGTTACCATTAATATACATATGTCACTATATAAGCTACCACCTCATTACCATTATAGAAAAATTACATCATATATAAATTAAATTCCTCTTTATCAAATTAACTATTTCAAGCTATTATTAAAACCACTTGTTAAGTCTAACTGCAGAAAGATATGACAGCTTAAAAAATATTGGTAATGTTTTCTGCATAATATCTGGAATTTATTCTATTTTTTAAAAATACATAAAACAATTCCTACCAGAGCCAATGGCCATTGAGAAAAGCTGCAGGGTGGAACTCTCTTAGTCTGTTTTTGTTACTTTGACAAACTTTTGTCAATATATCAATCCATTCTTTCTCTTCAACACAGTTGCGGGCTTGAATGTACAAAGCTCTTTCAGGTTGGATTACTTGAAACATCTGAAGGAATTAATGAACAAGTTAGAAATTTATTACTTACTACAGTTACGAGCAAAGTAACTGTTTTTTAAACACATTACTGTTTCCAAAATTTAAACTATAAGTTGAATTATAATTTTAATTAAAAGGTAACAACTATCTTATTAGTTTACAAAATGTTGCTTTAGCAAAATTGAAAAATAAAATATTTAATTCCTATTTTTTCACAATTTTTGTTTCAAGGGGTAGAAACTACCAGTTCTAAGACAGCTAAGCTAAAAGTATATATATAACAAACAAAGGCATGAATAAAAAATACATTTGAAAAGAGCATTAAAAAATGCTAATATTTTCTTTACCTGAAAATGTATTTCTGATACTCACCTCCATGCACATATTATCTATTTTCCTTTTGACGTTGCGCTATTCTGCCTTAGAGCCTTGCATGTCACCAGCCTTGTGAAACTCCCACCTAAAATTCACGTGAAACATGTGAATTTGCGCTACTGCATTATGATGTAGTATCATGTGGCAAAACCATCCACCTATAGGAGTGTGACATACCTTCTTGCGCAAATGCTCCTTCTACATTCATGTGCAAATTCTTTGATGAGGCAAACAAGAAAAGTGCACTGAGAAGTGGGGAGGAAGGGTGGGAACATACACAGAGATAAGTATCTAACAGAAATACATTTTCAGGTAAGGAAAATGTTAACTTCCGATACAATGACTCATCTCCCATGTTGAGATGGTGGAGGGACCAGTGCAGAAATTACCTAGATGAGCTACTTTTCAAGAGTGCCAAAAGGAAGCCCATAGAGTACAACACCCTATGGCATGGGCTCCATAAGGGCATACCTGTTGAATCAAAGTATACATGGGAAGAAGTAATGAACTAGATGTAAATATTATATTTATGTGAACATGGAAAGGAGTAATGAACAATATCAAAACATTATCACTATTATCCTCTATGTGGACATGTTAAAGAGTAAGAACTAAAACTAAAGATGAGCATGGATGTGTACATGGCAATGAATAATTAACAAAGACTAAGCATTATCGTCCATGTCTACAAATGGAGAAGTAATGAACAAGAATTAAGTACTATCTTCTAGGTATATGTGTTAAAGAATAAGGAACTAGAATCAAACATTAATAGTTATGTATACATGGTAAGGTATTATCAATGAAAACTAAGCATCATCTACCAAGAGTACATGTGAAAAAGTAATGAAACAAGATGTAAACATTACCTTCAGCTTGGACATATTAAAGAGTAACAAACCAGAACAAAGTATCAACAATGATGTGTTACGACTGAAAGAGCAATGAACTGTAACTGAACATTAACGTCTATGTTTACATGGTAAGGAATAAGTGATTATTATTAACCATCAACATTTAAGTGCAAATGTGAAAGAGAGATGAAATATGAGTTAACATCATACACTAAGTGGTACATGTTATAGAGTAAGTAACTATGATTAAGCTTTATAGATTAAGTAGTACAAGTTAAGGAGTAACAAACTAGTACTGAATGATATACTGTATGTGGACATGTTAATTGGTAATAAACATTAACCTAAAAATTAAGTCTCATGAGTTACATATTAATGAAGAATACAATATATCTAAACAATAACTTCTACATGTTATCTGGTAAGGCAGGAAGGATGAGGCATAAAACAGTTGGAGTGAATTGAAACTAAGTAAATGCTGGGTGCGGCACTAACAGAGGAGAAGAAAGGAAACAACGAGTAGAAGGCATATGTAAGGCAGGAAAAACAAAAGACATTCAGTAGATAGAGAAGTACTGGGTGGAAAAGTTGCTCCATTTTATGCTCCTCAACTTCAAAACTTGTGAAAGGAAATGTGTGGTGGGGATGGAAGAGACGGTCCAGGCGGCAACATGGACTCCACCACACAGTGGACAATGTTATGTTACTCTTCTTACTGTATTTTCAAACTGAACAGCACCTTTCACAATACATGACAGCTGTCACTATCTCAACAGGCAGGCACTTATTAAATTGGTGGTAACTGTAAAGTGATATTTGTACTCACATTAGCAGAAAAACGAATTAATGTTAATCTTTGAATTCATATTGAAAGGTTGAAGATACAAAGTGAAGTTGTTGAAGTATTTATTACAAGATGTCTCAGCAAAAATATACACATCTAAGTGCAACTGTGCTGAGGAAAAGAATGAGGACTTTTGCATGCAAGTGTAAAAGAAGCATTTGCACAAGGAGGTGTGTTGCACTCCTATTGGTGGAGGGTTATGCTGCATGATATGTCATCACACAGTAGTGCAACTTCACGTGTTTTACATGAATTTTAGGTGGGAATTTCACAAGGTTGGTGGCATGCAAGTATCGAAGGCAGCCAACAAGTGACAGTTGTGGAGAAAAAAAAAGCCACACAACACAGTATTATGCAAAGATGGATAGCAGCTAGTGTTAAAACAAAAGAGCAGCATGGATATAAAATATGGGAAAAAGAGATATCATCAAATGGAATGAACTTACATTTTTCATTTTAAAAGATTCCTCCTGCAACTTCTCAACTGCTAATATATGGTCAATAGGTATATGACACAATGGAGGTTCACCTATAAAAAAAATATTAAGATAAATATACCTAAAATTTACTCAAAAAATCAAAAACAACAATCTCAGAAAATAACACAAAGAATTTGGTTAACCTAACAATTTTTGAAACCAACATAAATACTGATCACTTAAATGATTTAAAATGAGATTAAAAACCAGTTTGACAATTTTTAAAGGAAAGAGATAGTGCATATCAATGACTAGTTCTATCTATAACACTTTAAGTACACAAAATTTCAACCAAAATAACAAATATTAAAAAAAATATATAGAACACAATATGTGTATAAACTGAACCAAGCATTTGTAGATTAAACTACATTAAAGTTATATGCCAGAGTTAAGCAACAGCTGTATTAACTAGAAAAATAAAAGTACTGCAACATACATCTTAGTGAAATATTAAATGTGAAGATGATGCACTATGTTATTGAGAATAATATATTTGCTTTCAAATAAACATAATTTGTAAAACTTATAGGACAAAAGCAAATTATACAATAATTATTGAATTACCTATCACTAATATTATAACTTTAAAGTTCAAATACATTGTTTATGAAATATACGTACATGTTGAAATATAAATGAAATTTGTCCACCAAACATTTAATAACTACTAATAAAGTATTAATTTTACTTCATTACGGATAAAAAAATTCCTGATGTAACCCTTAATCGTAGAAGAATGTTTTGGAATTGAAATAAGTTTCAGGCATGACAAAATATAACACACAATCATCAGTTTATACCATATTTACAATCACAATAGCCAGTTTTTATACTCGTTCCAGAGTCAACACAGCCCATCTATAAACATATAAAGAAAACTACAAAATATCAAGGACTCTGAAAGATTGGATTTCTTTCAAATTTATTTTTGACTTGTTCTTTTTCATGTGTTAGTTTGCACTAAAGACACCCCTACCCCACCCCCGATTGTTTCAAATGTTTTCAGTACAAATGTAATGTAGTAGAAATGTAAATTTAGGTGAATATCTCATTTCTGCCTACATTTCCAAAAATTAATTTCAAGATATGTCATAATAAGATTCAGACCCTGTGGAGTCATCATAGGCAAAGTATTACTAATAATGAAAATTCTAAGCTGGAACTTAAATATAAACCAAATCTTACCTTTAGCTTTGGCATAGAACAGTTCAGTAGTAGTAAGACAGAAATATCTAATTTTGAAATTTTTTATACCAAATTTCTTTCTTCCCTGTGCTCTCTTTTTCATCATCCTAAAAAAAAAAAGATAAAAAAGGAATATTAACACTATTTTCTCACATAAAAACATGGCATTATGTTGGAGTTCACACTACCTATCAGTTATTCACTTTATCGCAACAAAAATATTACTTCTCTTATACAAATGAGCAAAGAAATGTACTCAATTAATAATTTCTCCTTGAAACAGTCATATTTCTCACCAAAGACCAGGGTTAGAGCCATAGGTGCAATTTATATCCAAAGACATATTTAGTATTTCAAAAATCAGAACTAAACAATAAAGTCAAGGGACAGAGAGTTAACCTAACAAGAATGATTTAAAATTTTAAAATAATGCTTTTGCTCAAAATACAACTAAAACTTCTGTTTTTAGTAAGAAGTAGCACATAAATCAAACTGAGTTAACAAACAAATGAGCAGTGCAGCTTTTTTCTGGTCTTTAATACCAAACTTAATTTTAAATTAATGAGTATAAACAATGAAAAACTCAAGCAATTTTGAAGAATTACGTCCCTAAAAGAAGCTCCCAATGCTTTAACAATGACTTTGTTGAATGATCCGTGGTCTTTTCTTACTACCAAATGAAACATTTAGACTATTCATGACTCATTGTTTGTCAAAATGCACACATACACAAATATCAAAATCTCTATTATAATAACATACCAATACCCTCAAATATATTCCTAATAACTAATGCCCTGGTGAGGTAAGTTACATTCCTCTGCAATATATAAAGTTGGACAGTGATAATTCTTCTTAGCATTGAAACATCTGTCCATGAAAAAATTAAACTCTCATGGACATAAAACCAATAAGAATACAATTATTTTGCATTCTACTTACCTCAATGTGGTCACTGGCAGCAAAAAGAAAAAATGATGGAAATTTCATAAAAATGCTTATAAACATTTTGTTTGTTACTAGTCTATATATAGTATTAAAAGTACATTATTTAATATACTCCATCACATTGCACTTTATGTAAATTAGTATTTTACTCTGAAAGTAAAAAAAACAACATAAGCTTCATTTACTGCAACCTTTGCAATCTTATGAAAGTTCTAAATAAATATTTTATTTATAATAAGTTAAAATATATTAAATACTCTCTGACCATTACAAATTTTATAGTTTTATTATGATTATTAGTATTACTTAAGTAAAAATGTTAAATTCATTTAGTGCTATTGGTAAAAAAATATTAGGAAATTTTAGAATGGAATGTTATTTTAGTGAATGATTTTTTAAGACAAATATCTTAGTTTAATACACTTTCTGAGAAATATGCACACAAGCTTTATTCTTTTAGTGTAACTTAAACGTATTACCACATACCCTTCTTTGAGGATAAGCGGTATCTCTCGTTTAAGTGGAGTGGGGGCAACCAGAAGACGATGATATCAACTCCAAAAACTGTTAATAAAGTACAATTAATTTTTTTTTAATTACAAGTGTAAAAAAATCACAAAACATATCAAATCTTAAAATGAATGACAAGGGACAAGGTTAAGAATGATGATTTTAACACAAAATCCTCTTTAGAACCTGCAAAACTTAACTTGTTGCAAAATTAATTTAAACAATGAAATCATACATACCTTAATGGACTGATTCTTGCTTTTAAGTATTTTAAAACAAAGGTCATATATTTATTGTGTTCTTATTAATAACTTTGAATCAAAGTAATTTAACTCTGTATATCAGGAAAAAAAAATGCTAATTTTTATATAATTGACTAAAAGTACATAATGTCATAAATCAACACGTACGCAAAACGGTTAGAATGCACTGATTTATCAGTTGGTAATTTGGCTATTAGCAGTATTTTCAGCCATAAACTCAATAATGTTTCATAGTTCAGTCATCTTTGTTTTTGTTGTTGGTGTTGTTGTATTACATGCAAAGATACTTGATACTAAGTGATAGACTAGAGGGAAGGCAACTGGTCAACATCACCCAGCCCAACTCGTGGGCTGAACAAATACTAGGATTTATCATCACATTATTACACTGCCATGATGGAATGAGCAATCATTTTGGTATAGGATTCAAACCCATGATCCACAGGTTTTAAGTCAAGCACCCTAATCACCAGACTGGTTTATGTCAGCTTAAGAGATTTAGATCAGTCTTAAATTTATAAACTAAACTAGCATTACAAAATATAAGTGTAAAAATTAATAATAACAACTAATATTATTTCCAAACTTTAATACTGTGTGAACTAAATTTGTGTTTTAAGCACTAACAAACCAGAAAGATTCTACACAACACATTATATTACTTTTGTCTGATTTACTTCAATATTTTAACATACAGGTTTCATTTTGGTTTCAACATGACATTGTTCTCACATACAATTTTGTTTGAAAGCCTGATGAAAAATTACTCTTTCATTGTTTGGTTTCTTATTTTCTAAATTTTTTATCTTTTAATATCAATTAAAAACTTGTTTAAGTCTTTAAAGTTTAATTTTAAATTCATAATTTAGTTACATCGTATCTAGCAAAATAGATAGTTTTAGTGTAATGACTTATCAATAACCAATGAACATATGTTGTTTAAGGCTAATAAATTAAGTCTAAGCCTCATGTCACCTTCATAAAGTCTATAGCATTTTAATTTTGAAGGTAAACCAGTCAATGACCATTCCAAAGTATCTGAAAATTTACTATATTAAAAGCTTTAATGTGAAGAACTCCAGTGATAGTCTTTGTTGATCATATCACATTATATAATGACTGAATATTTAGTGACAGTTATGTAAATCTATTTAATGCTGTGGTGTGATTTTCTTAAACAAATATGCATTACAAGTAAATAACACATTATTACTTCGCCTTATATTTGTTTTGATAATTTCTTAAGCATAAACTACAATTTTGTCAACATTTTTTAAGCCATGTCTGGTGTAAACTCATTGAAAATTGAAGGAATACACATCCTGAAAAAATAACTTGGAACAATGTGCTCAACTATTCTCTTTGAGTAGTATTGTTCATCTCTTGTTGTCTCGTAAACAACACACAACTTGTGAAATTTATTAATAACATGTCACTTAAGTATTACAAAATCTTAGGGATAGCAAAGTTTTCCACTGACCAATTGAAAAAACAACAATATACTTTTCTTTCAATATTTTAAACCCATACCATTTCTCTGTTCTTTCTAATTTAAGAAATATATAAAATCATAATATAGGTAAGCATAGTCTTGAAGAATTGTGACAGTTTAAGTATTCTGCTAGTTTCTGTCCAGAGATTTAAGTGATGTACAAAATATTCAAAACTCAGTAATTCAGTGTGCTAGAACAGTTAACTGTCAAGCAGAGATGAGAATTTGAATGGTCTTTGTTTCAGCTATTATACGTTAAAAAAAAAAGTGCTATCAGAATTAAAAATATCAAAGGACTGTATGCCAATCCAATACTTCTATCCAGACCATGTTTGAGTAATTACTGCTTAATGTGTTAACTTTTTAATCAATAAAACAAAACTGAGTTTAATATATAAAAACCAGTTAATAAAAAAACATTTTCAAATATTAAATAATTTCAATGTAATTTTCTAGACTTATAATTTATGACAAAATAATATGAAAACTAACAAAACAATCAAATTTATTTGTAGACAAAATTATTACATTTGCATACCCTTTATTTTTAACATACAAATCTAAGACTAACTTTTTTCCTCTGCCTGGATCTACACTTACTAACAAGTGTTTTAAAAAGTTGGTACTGTAGGATGTAAATTTTTTTAAACCAAAAAGCTTGAACTTTTAAAGATATCATTAGTGTAGTATTGCTGAATATTCATAAACATAAACACCACATCATCATGTTGACAACATTAATTTATTTAACATAAACATTAATATATATAAATGAAACAATAAAAAAATATTTTAATAACTCTTTATTACTGTTAATCTAAAAGAAAGAAATAAAAGCACACATGCATAACAGTCAAAATTTTGGTTTAATACCTTCCAGGATACTCTTCAGTTTCTAAAATAAGGCTATCTCTAATAAGACAAACTTAATAACATAAAACTTACCACCTTTTTTTGACCTTAAAGTTTTATATGTGTTTTAAACTCCTTCTGTGTGTTAAAACTATGTAACATGTAATGTGATTTTAAATTTATTAATTATTTTTGATAAAATAATCTCTCATTCTTTTCACAATACCAAAATGGAAATATTTGGAAAAATATTTATTGTAAAGTATATGTCTCCATAATACACTTATTAATGTGCTTGTTAACAGGTAAAAGGTTATTATTTGCAATTTTACGTGAAATGTATGTATATTTATTCTTAAATGTAAGTTTCCTGTTTATACAACATAGACCTGCTTACAACAGTGGTTCCCAAACTTTAATATCCTATGAACCCCTTTCATAAAAATGACAACTATCATGAACCCCCTCCAAAACACAAATATTTTCCAGGGATTTCCTCCCTTACCTGAGTATAAATTATAAGAACAGTGATCTTGGAAATATAAAATTTGTTTTTCATATGACACTTTTATTATTTATCATTGCATTATTAATCTTATTACATTATGAAAACAGCAACACTATTCGAATATTTTACTTTTGCAACTTAACACTTTGATTAAGCCTAAACATTTTTCTTCTCCATAATTTTACAAACGGCATAAAATATCCCCCTCACCTTCCATTTTTCAAGAGAAGTCTTGAAGTTATAATCTACTCAGTGTGATGTATGCACTTACCTTGATCTGCATAGCTCTTGGAAGTCTGGAACCACTGATGAAATATAAAGACTCAGGACAGGTTCGGCATTGAGTCTGCTTCTGTATTTGGTTTTCAAATGTGCATACGAGAAAAATGCTTTCTCCCATAATTATGATGTTGAAAATCATAACAAAACTGCAGTAGCCATTCCTGTCAGCAGAGGATACTCATTTCTTAAAGTCAGCCAAAAGTTGATTAATGACAGACTTCTGAAACTCCTTTTCAGGTCATAATCACAGGAGATCTTAATCAATTTCTCTTTTTCCTCCATGCTCAATATCTGTGATGAGAAAGTGGTATCATGAAACGGGTTGCAAATCCAATCATTACACCTGATGTAGCTGGAAAGTATTCCTTGAATATTGTGTAAAGTCCTTTTAGATGTGCAGATATGTTGGTTTTAGTGCACTAATTCAACTGAAGTTCTTTTTCTGTCTGGAAGTCATGAAGAGCACTGAAACACTCAGCTTGGTTGTTTTCCAAACACTTTTCCCAGAACTGCAACTTCTTATGTGGTATACTTCCCTTTCATTAATGTGGCCACATTGGTGCAGGTGCCTAGGCAACGAGACCAATCCATTTCAGTTTCTTGAAAACGTGCATCAGTCAGATTGAATATATCTTCTCCAGTTGTACATTCTTTCAACGGATGGCAAAACAACAAGTCTTCTTTAACAATACCTTTATCCACATAATGTACAAATATGAGCAAGATAGATAGATTAGCAATATCAGTTGATTCATTCAACTGTATAGCATAATATGAACTATTTTTCACTCTCTGTACAATTGTGGTCTCTAAATTACTTGACATGTCTTAATTCTCAACAACAATGTATTATTGGACAAATCATGTCAATCTTTTTCGCAGCCTTTTCTCCAAACCTGCACTGACAAATGACTTAGACAAATGAAGCTCTTTGCTATGATATGGGTTTCTGAAGCTTTTGTTACTTGGTACAATGCTTCAAGTGCATTTTCCTTTTCAGTACATGCTTTGGATATAAAACTGGTAAAGTCACTTTTCCTCTTGACTAATGTTCTCTTGAAAAAATCAACAGGCTTGTTGACTTTCGTGGGGTGCCTCATTTCTAAGTGGTGCCAAAGTAGAGAAGGTTTGAGGCTGCAGTTTGCTAGAATATCACCACAAATTACACACCGTGAGTTTGGACACTCTTGATCACTAATGCACGTAAAGCCATATTTTATATGATCGTCATCATATTTTCTTTTCCTAACAAGTGACTTTCCTGGACCATTTTGACCATTTAACTTAGCATTTTTACAATATTTTCGACCTGACGAAACACTAGCTGATTTCAACTGTTCATTTTCTCGTGTCTTTACACTTCCCATTTTCATCCACTTGTCCATAATTGTGTGTAAAAAAGTTCAAGTAAAAATAACAAACTGAGAAAACTAACAAGTGAACATACATGTAAATGAAAATGTTCACTCATGTCTCATTGGAGTAAAACAGCAAACCACTGGGAGTGACCAAGTACTGACTAACTGAATGACTGTACTGCTGCTACATTGACCATGGCTCCAGTCCTTAAAGCACCAAAATAATTGTCTGTTGTGCCAGTTTTGATTTTATTGGGATTGCATTTTCATAATTACATTTAATTAATTATTTATTTATACACATGTCCAATTAATTGTGTCTGCAATGTCCGCCAATTCCTTCATACTTTGTGAAAAAAAAGCGCTAATTGTCGTTTTCCCAGAAATTTGGTGATCAAACACTTTTGCTTCTGCCATTACAGAATTTTATCCAAGAACCACCTGAAACATCTTGCGAACATGAAAAAGTGTTGCAATCACAGTTCAAGAAACACCGACTTACAACTAAATCTAGATTTTATAAAAAAATATTACTAGGCTTGTAATTTATGAGAAAATAATATGAAATCTAACAAAACATTCAAATATGTTTGTACACAAAATTAGTAAGTTTGCATACACTTTATTTTTAACATACAGTTTCTAACATAAGACTTTCTCTAACCTCTAATAAGACCTACTTAATAATGCAAAATTTACCTTCAAACATAAACACATTCTAAAATAATGTTCACTATTAACTGATGTTTAAAAATGTTGATACTGAAGCATGTAAATTTTTTCAAACCAAAAAGCTTGAACTTTCAATGATCATATCATTAAAAAACTAAGTAGGTCTTGTTAGAGAGGGCCTTATTTTAGAAACAGAAGAGTATCCTGGAAGATACGAAACTGATATTTATGCTTTTATATGTGTGTGGTTTTTATTTATTTCTATTAAATTAACAGTAATAAAGTTTTTTCAATATTTTTAAAGAACTTTAAAGATAATGAGATATTATTTACATTATTGACATGAGATTTAAGTAAATTTATTCTTAAACGTACATTTTCTATTTTTCCAACATACATTTGCTTATAACAAATACAAGTTAATGTTAGAGAGAACCTTATTTTAGAAACTGAAAAGTATCCTGGAAAATACAAAACCAGAATTTATTCTTTCATGTATATGTGGTTTTATTCCATGTTTATTAATGTTAATTTAAAAGAAATAAATAAAATCACACATACATAAAAGCATAAATACTGGCTTTGTATCTTCCAGGATACTCTTCAGTTTCTAAAGTAAGGCTCTATCTAACAAGACTTAGTTAACATCATATTGTTATATTTGTGGGAAAGATTATACTACATACACTAAACATATTACAGGCCTTACTGGGGAGAAAATATTTCCATAAATTCTAGACTTAGTTGTACTCGATGTATGCAAATATATGTTGAAGAAACAGAAAACTGACATTTAAGAATAAATATACATAAATCTCATGTCAAAAGTACAAATAATAGCCCATTACCTGTTAAGACACACCTTGATAAGTGTATTATAGAAAAATATCATACTTTTTCTCCACATTTTCCATTTTGGCACACTTGTGAAAAGAATTGATTATTTTATGAAAATTATTTTATCAATAAATTTAAAACCATATTAAATGTTACATAGTTTACCTTACAGAGGGAGTTTAAAACATATATAAAACTTTAAGGTAATAAAAAATGTGGAAAGTTTTCATTGTTAAGTAGGTTTGGTTACAGAGATCCTTATTTTAGAAATTGAAGACTATCCTGGAAAAATGCAAACCCAGTATCTATAATTTTATGAAGGTGTAATTTTATTTCTTTTAAATTAACAGTAATAAAGTTTTCAAAATATTTTTATATTGTTTCATTTTAATTAATCACTTTCCGGAGCAAAATATATTTGATTCCTTGTATGTATGTATGTATGTATGTATGTATGTATGTATGTATGTATGTATGTGTGTGTGTGTGTGTATATATATATATATATATATATATATATATATATATATATAGTACGTCGTACGTACCCGTTACCCCGTACCCGTACGAACGTAAGTAAGTTAAGTTAGT